>NC_133538.1:398647595-398822595 GCF_048544455.1 Silene latifolia
CCCCTACTCTTGTAGAAATCACGTGTAGCAGCCCTCTCACGGTGCCACCATACCCCAACTTGGTCCATCAAATAGAATGCAGCCTGCTTCACTTTCAAGTCGTCTGGACAGTTAACAACCTCTAAGATGCTCTCCATCTCTCGATGCAAGTTATCGAGCAAGTTTGGCACACATGTGCCCTCATAGGTCGTAGGGTTAAACCGGGAAATAGCGATGCTCTGTTTGGATGCATCAACAACTACTTCCTTTTCTTTACCTACGTTCTTTAAGGCCTCAGTTAACGCATCATTTTGCTCTATAAGGCGAGCTATCTCATCGATGTTCAGCTAAGCAGCTTTAGCATAAGCAACAGATTTCTTTGGCGGTATTTTGAGCTTCAATAACCATAACAAACGTAAGCACATAGCCTACGGCTTAAAATAAAACATCATCTGCCCAAAGATGTACTCGGTCGAGTATACTAAGACACTCGGTCGAATACAAGCCACTCGGTTGAGTACTCTAACTACTAGGCCGAGTGCTTACACTCCAGTAGCTGATCCAGAAATCGTATAAAACTCACTTGGTCAAATACCCACGGTACTCGATCGAGTACGCCCCACTCGGTCGAGTACCCACTATACTCGGACGAGTTGCCACACTCCAGTAGATACTATAAAACCACAAATACCCTCACTCGGTCGAATGTCAGGGATACTTGGTCGAGTACCCTCTACTCAGTCGAGTTCCCTGCCACAGTCGGTCGAGTCTTACAAAACGACTTCCCACCTTATTCCTGACAACATATAATCCACCTGATGTGACCATAATTGGCGCATATTTAGCCCCCGAATTAGCCTTGTTTCCATGCTTTTTAGTGCTTATTTGGGTCATTTCTTATCTTTAGTTCTTTGTTTTGCATATTTTTTGAGATTTTGATCCCTTGGTAGGAAAGGAGTAAGAATCTTGCATTTTCATGGCAAAACGAGACTAAATTGATCGAATTCAATGACCAAGCATCAAGGAGAGACAAGATTAGAAGGCCTTTGTACATATTATAGTAGAAGAGCAATGTTGAGAAAAGATCCTTGAGTCCCCAAGGAAATCCCCAAGGAATTTATGAAGAAAAGGGAAGAAAAGAAGAAGATATGTTACTGACTGACAATCCGAGCGGATTGTCACCAATCCGTCCGTCCCGCAGCGAAGACAATCCGAGCGGCTTTGCCACAATCCGCTCGGATTCCCCTCCACAATCTGCCGGATTACCACTGAATCCGCTCGGATTCCAACGCCAGAATCCGCCCGTCCCGACCCTATTCCGCCCGGATTCTAGCACAGCACGGATTGTCTTCTCCAAGCTACGAAGAAAGAAGCCCTTCTCTCAGAAAATACCGGCTCCTCCTTGCTCAACTTAAAAAGTGTAATTACTAGTTTAGCCCTTAGTTAACCCTAATGCATCTTCCCTAATTTCCACTATAAATACCCCATTAGTCTAATTAGAGGAGCATGTTCTTCTTATCAATAATTAGTATAGTTAATATCAATCAAATCTCTCTTTAATATTGTAATCAAGTATTAATCAAGTTTTAATCCAAGTTTTAGTTCTTTAATCTCTCTTTTGTTCATCCTTTATTTTGGGTAATTGAAGATTATTTGGGTTATTGTTGGGAGATTGACAACCTCTCAATCAAGCATTCAAGTACTTCTTTTATCTTTGCTTTATTATTGGAATCATTAGTAGGTATAATCTCTTAATCCCTCTTTAATTATTGTTAATTATTTTCATTTATTCATCATGTTTCATATTGTTGGCATGATTGACAACCATGCTAGCATGATCAACATGATAATGAGTGAGTAGTCTCTTAGCTAAGGTTAATGGGTGATTAGGGGAACCCAACATGGGGAATGATTCTTGCTTAAATTAATATGCTTTCATGTTTTATTTGCTTGCTTGTTTTGATCTCAACTCATGCACATGTTATATTTGATGAAATGCTAAGCCTATGAATCCTTGCATTTACTATCATCTTCTATCTTTTCAATGAGACTTGTAAGACATAACCCAACTCGAGTCTCATTAGACCATGCATGTTGTTGAGTAGGGAAGATTAAGTCGACTTGTAGGTGTTGGACAATCTAATCGATTCGGCTCCGGGACCCAAACTTTCCTAGGATTGTAAGAAATAACCCAACTCAATCCATCACAACAATAATTGCTTGCTTATAATTTGAGAACATGTTTGTATGGTCATATCCCATGATTCCCCTATGATCCCATGACACCCTAGTGCCTTTAATCAATTGTTTACACCCCTTTAATTCATCTTGCTTGATTATTTTCATTGCTATTTTAGTTTAGTAACCTTCTACATCAACCCAATTTATGACACCTCCTTAGACACCACTAGTTACAATAGAAATCTCATTTCAACTCCCGTCCCTTGGGATACGACCTTTACTTGCCTCTTTACTAATTGTAGAGTTGTTTGTGGAGCTATAAATTGTGTTTTGATTCGACCGTGACCAACGACCACATCTTAATTTTTGAACACTTAGCGGGATCGCATCAAAAATGGCGCCGTTGCCGGGGACGGTGTTTGTTTGATTTAGATTTCTTTTTATTGTCATTAGTTGTGTCTTTCTTCGCCTCGAGGAAGTAAAACTCCTCAAGGTTTGTTCTAATTGTTTTCGAGTTGTTTGATATTTTGCATGTCTAGAAGGTTACAAGGTGATTTGTTACCTTTTGACCGTGAAATCGAAAGAACCTTGACGAACAATAGGAGAGTTGTTAGGAGGAATTTACGAGGTATTAGTGAAGTTGTCCAACCCACTAGTGAGTTTGTCAATCCTTTCGCAATAGAAGGAGAAGAAAACCCATTACACAATACCCCACAAAATCCACCTACAATGCCAAAATTCTCGTCACACTCCGTACCCACCGAGGAGAATCTACCAAATGGTACTTCTACACCGCAACATCTAACCGGAAATTTTATTGCCAAGTCCGCCTTCATCCAATTAGTTGAGAGGAGCCAATTCGGGGGGATGCCTAGTGAGGACCCTCATTCTCATATGGAAACCTTTTGCGACTATTGTGATGCCATCTCTCAAACGGGCGTGACTCAAGACCAAATTAGATAGGTTTTATTTCCTTTTTCCTTAATCGGCACCGCGAAGCAATGGTTGAAGGGCCTTGATAAGGCCACCCTTGGAATAGATTCTTGGAAGAAGTTGGCTCTAGCTTTCTACAAAAAATTCTACCCACCGGAAAAGACTAACATGCTAAGAGCTCAAATTACGGGTTTTAAGCAAAGGGATGAAGAGTCTTTGTATGAAGCTTGGGAGCGGTTCAAGGGAATTTGTCGCTCATGTCCTCACCATGGACTTAGCGAATGGTTTTTGGTGCAACAATTTTGGAATGGTTTATATGAAGATTCTAGGAACATTCTCAATATGGGATCAAATGGAATGTTCACCGAAGTTGATGACAATCAAACATGGAACAAGATTGAGGAAATGGCGGTCCATAACTCACAATATAGTAGACCTCGCAAGGCTACTAGAGGAGGAAAGTATGAAGTGGACTCCGTTAATCAATTGGGTGCTCAACTTAGTGCTCACATTGACACAATCAACTTGAAGTTTGAACAAGCTATGGCTAGACTTGAGGAAAACTCAAAATCATCAAAGCATCATGTTAATGCCATGACGGCATCCTCATCAATCCCAAGTGGGATATGTGAGAATTATGGAACTTTGGGACATGACCAAGGTGAATGTAGGGGAACAAATGAACAAGTGAATGCTTTCCAAGCATACAAGAGTGGTACCCCTTATTCCAACTTTTACAATGAAAACACCAAATTCCATCCAAATCTCTCATACAAAAGCCAAAATGTTCAAAACCCTCAAACAACATACACTCCACCACCCATGAGAAACCAAAATCAAAGACCCTTTTACAATCAAAACCAAGGTTACCAAAATCAAAATCCATACAATCACCAAAATGACCAAGGCTTTGATGTCCAAAAAGCGGTCCTCCAAATGCAAAACAATGAACAAGAATTTTTCACTCAAATGCAAAAAGATAGCCAAGCAAAGGAAACCACCATCAACAACATTTTAGCTCACACCAAGATGTTGGAAACACAATTGACTCAACTAGCATCTTCAAGCTCACAAAGACAAAAGGGGCAATTACCACCTCAAAGTAATCCCCTAGACATGAAACGTTAGTGCCATTCACTTGAGAAGTGGTACAAGGTATGAAGCACCAAAGAAGCAAGTTGAGGATGAAGTTGTGGAAGCTAGTGAAAAGGAAGAAATTGTGCAAAACTCCAAAGATGGAGAATCATCAAAAGAAGAAAGTTCAAAGAAAAATGAAGACAAGGCCAAGGAGAAGGAGCCCATTGTGATTAGACTTCCTTTCCCAAGTCGTCAAGCCAAGCCCAAATTTGATGATCAACTTGGAAAGTTCATGGAAATTGTGAAGAATTTAGAAGTCTCAATTCCTTTCACGGAATTAATCAATCACGTTCCGGCCTATGCGAAATACATGAAAGATATCCTCACAAAGAACAAGTCGATCCGGAAGCTTGAGACTATCGCCTTCACTAAGGTGAGTATTGCAATACTTCAAGGGAGTTCACCTCCAAAGTTAAAGGATCCGGGAAGCTTCTCAATACCGTGTACCATTGGCGACACAACGATCAACAAAGCCTTATGTGATCTAGGGGCTAGTGTGAGTGTCATGCCGTACTCGGTGAGTAAAAGGTTGGGGATGGGAGAGCTTAAATGCACCAACATCACACTTCAAATGGCCGATAGATAGACGAAGAAACCGTTAGGGATATGGGAAGATGTCCCCGTGCGAATTGGGAAGTTTTTCATCCCGGTGGACTTTGTCATTGTTGATATGGAGGAGGATTCCAACATTCCAATCATCCTAGGAAGACCTTTCCTACACACCGCCGGTGCGGTAATTGATGTGAAACATGGTGAGCTCACTCTAGAAGTGGGAGATGAAAGCATAACTTTTAATCTTGACAAGACTATGAGAGCTCCTCGTTTGCATGAGCCATGTTTCATGATTGATCATTATAGCCGAAAAGATGAAAGGAAGAAAACGGAACTCCAATGGAAGAAGAAAATTGAAGATGCTCCATTCAAAGAGCAAGTGAATTGTGACAAGGAGAGCTTGCAAAGCTCATCAAAATCAACCAAGGAAGAAGAGGATGGCCTCATTGGCCAAGAGAAGAAATTGGGAGAGTCGTCTCCATCTAAGCAAGAGATTTTCAATGATCAACTCAATGAAGTTTGTGGTCTTTGGGACGACGAATTTGAAGGGATTTTTAATCCCTACATTGGTAATGCCATCGATCAAGACCAACAACAAGGGCCACGGTCTATTGAGAACCTCTACCATGATAATGAACAAGCTTTTGATTACTTCTTCAAGGTGTTGAGCAACATCAACAACACCTTGGACATGCCCCCTTGACATCTCATCAAGAATGAGAGTTTGGTGGAGTCCTCCCTAAACCACCACTTGTAAATATTTCTAACTCCCTAACTTACATTTCAATTCTTGTATTGCATTTTTGTCATCATTGGATTTTTATTTACTTTGATCAAAATAATTGTCATGTTTGAGAGAAGTGAGGGAGGGACTAACGATTTCAATTGATGTGTAGTGCTTTTAGCTTAGTGTGGGGATGGCAATTGCCTAGGCTATCCATGCCTTAGTAGTGCCCCCACAATGATGAACACAAGACTTGAAGAAAGAATGGAAGAACGGTATGGGAAATGCAATGTGCACGGATGGAACTGAATCCGTGTACACAGGGGAAGAATCCGAGCGGATTCCAGAGAATCCGCCCGTCTTACAGAATCCGAGCGTATTGCAGAAAAGACGCCCGTCCTGAACTGAGCTAAATTTTGAAAAATTCTTGACTGTGACTGAATCCGGGCGTCCCGTGAAGAATCCGCCCGTCTTGAAGAATCCGTCCGTCTTGTAAAAAAGACGCCCGTCTTTGCAGCTGAGGAAAACAAGCAAAATTTTTCTGGACTGAAATCCGTCCGTCTTTAAGCAAATCCGCCCGTCCCGTGTTCAGCAAATCCGAGCGGATTGTCACAAATCCGCCCGTCTTTAGGCGAGTTTTGCAAAGTTCAGAAAGAGCAGAATCCGCACGGATTGGGCAGAATCCGCACGGATTGCCCCTGCAGATTCGAAAATTTCGGTCTCTTTAAAACCCCTCCCACCTTCATTCATTCATTCATTCATTCATAAACACTACCCACAACATCAAAACCCTCATCCTCTCCATCACAAAAACAAAAACCCTCAACAACATTCACCAAAATCAAATCAAACCATCCTTCCAACAACAAATTAATCACTCCTTCCTCAACAAAAATCAAAACCAAGCACAAAATCTTCAACCTTTGAGTCGATTTTTGTTTCCATAAAGGCAAAGCCTTTCTCCTTCAAATCGATTTGGGCATACTACAAATTGAAGATTTTTCATTCTTTTCTTGGTTAGTTCATCAATGGCAAGGACTAAGGGAGCAACAAAGGCAACAAAGGCACCAAAGGCTAAGGCACTCTCACAAAGGAAAAAGGCTCTTCAAACAAAGAAAGCATTGGCTATGGTGGTAGCAACACCAAACTTGGAAGTGCAACAACAACAACAACCTTCTATGGGAGCAACAACACCTTCTACTCCGGTAATTGATCAACTTTTACATTATCCGGAGGTAACTTTTATTTCCGATACCCATAGAAATACCTTTGTCAAGTTTGCTATGAAGTCATTACAATCCACCAAATTCATATGTGAAGATACCTTAGAAAAATTGGGTGTTCTTGAACAAACAAAAGCCTTTTTCAATGCCATGGGGTTGAAGAAATTGTTTGAAACAAGGGAATTGACATACCCCTCCCTTACCTTGAAATTTTGAAGTTCTTTGAAAGTCACCAAAGTTGAGAATAGGGAGAATATCGAGTTTCGTCTAGCTAATGTTAGTAGACGCATTACCTTTAGGGAATTGGGTGAAATTTTGGGTCTTAGTGATGAACCAAGTTATTTTAAGAGTTATGGAAAGTGTGACCCCGAACCTCTTTGGGAGGCAATCTCCGGGAAGAAATTTGAGGATTTTCATGCGAGTCGTGCTCTTTTGGTCCACCATCCGGGCATAAGAGTATGGCACAAGGTCGTGGGTAACACCATAATTGCTAGGAAAAATACCAACCATTTCACAAGACTTGATTTTATTCTCCTTGAATCGGCTTTGAATATCGGAAGAGTTCACACCAAGCCTTACAATTCTTTGAGGCTCTTGGTAGATAGATGGCTCAATATTGATTGTGGGAAGAAGGGCACGACCGTTATTGTCAATGGCGGCCTAGTTACACTCCTAGCCAAGCACTTTGATCCTAACTTCAATAAGGATAACAAGTACAAAGCAAAGGAGGGTGGCCATCTTGTTGATATGCATACTATGATTCACAAGTTCAAGTGGGTTGCCCATAACCCCCTTGACACTAAGTATGGATGGCTAACTAGTGAAGCTATATCGTTCACCTTGCCTTCAAAGATTTGCCGTCTAAGCATCCACCGGACCAATTATCTACTTCCCCTTTCCAAAGAAGCCGAGTATATCATTCAACAACAAAAGGGTGATCTTGAAATGCCCTCCTCTTCCATTGTCATACCACCTTACCCCTTTAAATATGAAGAGTTCAAGCCGGAAGGAGTTGAAGTTGGGAAAGACTATGTGACTCTTCTCATGCAAGCAATGCACAAGCAAGCCTATGAAGATCGGAAAAATGCCTACTTGGCTCAATATCCACCCCTCCTACATTTAGCTAGGCAAGGACTACTTGATCCATCTTGTCCTTTGCCTAGTTGGGCGGATAGAGAAGTCTTATTTCTGGGTGCATCTAGGGTCGTTTTGGGTGACAATGAGGTTGTTGGAAATGATGAAGAAGTTGATGATAATATTGAGGAAGAAGCAAGTGAAGGAGAAAAGGATGGTGAAGATGATGATGAGGAAGATGAGGAAGAAAGTGAAGAAGCAAATGACAAGGAAAGTGGCAATGTGACCACTTCTCATGAGGGAAGTGGTGATGATAGCATGATGGAAGATTAGCAAGCCTTGGAGACTCCTACACTCTCATGGTTTGTCTATTTCTCTCTTTGTATTATATTTAATTTTGATCATTGTTGGAGTAGTCCTAGCCCCATTAGAGGACTCACACCTCGGTACCATTGAGGTGTTCTCATTCTATTGTTCCCGTTTTCAAAATCCAAAATGACAAATTAGTTTCATGCATAGCATAGTGTGTGCATGAACTATACCCATCCTTGGACATTAGCAATAGTGTCTCACTCGGTTTGGGGAAGTTAATGCATACGCAACGGGAGGTAATCTAAATTATCCTCTCCGTCATAACAAAAACCATGCATCATGTAGTGTAGCTTAGTATAGATTGCATTTAGTATAGAAATCATGCATCATCTTTGCATAATTTCCATCGTTTTGGCCATTGAGAACAATGCCCATATTAGTGTGGGGATGGGAATTCTAACATTTAACTCTTATTCAAAAATCCAAAAAAATTGAAAAATTTCAAAAATCATAAAAATTTGAAAATTGAAAACCCAAAAACATGTTTATTTCCTTTTGTAGTCTTGTATATATTGTCTTGTATATATATTGTGCTTGTTCTATCCTTGTTCATATTGATTGACTACGCCACATCCGAGACATGAGGATATTGAAGACCGCATGGTATGATCTTTCCAATCTCCTTTTTCCTCTTTATGTTAATGACTATGTGGCTTTACTTTGATTGATGCGGTGTAACAATGTGAATTTAGGACTTGCATTTAGTTTATATGTCATAATAGTTGATAGAATCACTTTCATTAGGATGTTTATATTAGTTGCATCATGGCATGTAGTTGCATGTTAGAAATGTTTTGAAAAATGCCTATTTAGGAACTTTGACAAGAGCAACTAAGCCATTATAAATACTTGTTCAACTTAAGATTTTGCCTACTAGAATGGTTGTAAAACACCCTAGATAGTGTCATAATAGTGTCTTTTGACCCATGACCCAAGGCCTAGTCAAGGGTTTGCATGTGAGTCACCTATCCAACCCTGTGATGTGATGTGGACTTGGTTAACTTGTCTTGGTGACCTTGTTTGACCTTGTGGTAAGGCAACCCAAAAATATTTTTCTATCAATAAGCTTGAAGTGCTCATTTCAAAGAAATTTTGTCATGTGGAAGTAATGTAATGCCAAGGAAACCTCAAATGTTATGAATTGTTGAAAGTTGAGAAAGTTAAGTTGTTTTAATGGAGGCGTACCACTTCGATGTGCTTTGGTGTGGGATCCATTGAATTGGGCCCCCATACGGTTGTGAATTCGGCCGCCCAGACACAGAGTGACTATCACCCCGAAAAGCTATTGTCTAGAGGTTAACCGGTTGCCTAATAAGCGATTGGTGAAAGCAAAGGACACTAGCCCGGAAGGGACAAACCCCATCTTAAATTTTTGAAATGTGAAAGTGAAATGAGGACAATTTTGAATACTAGTCATATCCACCCGTTGTGAATAAAGATTTGAGCATTTCATTCCCAAAAAGCCTTTTGTCAAGCCACTTGGTCAAGCTTGGGACGATCCATGACCTTTACTTTTGTAGAGAATTCGAGACTTGTCATGTCATATGCCACTAGCATCATAGGGATCATCATTCCACCACCATCCGATCGCTCTTGACGAAAGCATTTGGAAATTGAGGACGAAAGTAGTCTAGTTTAACACCATTTGGAGGTAATTTAGTGCCATCCTCTTAGACTTAGTAATTTGTTGAACTAGTATTTGTGAAGGATTACATGCTCTTAAATTTGTTCCTCTTTAGTGCCTCCGCCACTTGATGAGGGAGTGGCTATTCTTTTTGTAGATGCATCCATTATGTGTTTTTGTGTGCTTAAAGTTTGGATGTGTCGCCATTTTGGCAATGTAATACCCGCCCTTTCTAGGGACCCTTTGACCATCGTTGACTGACCTTGGGAGCGGGATGACCTTAGAGTTGGGTGCCGAGGCCATCTAGAGTTGAGTTGAAAGAGTGGTACTCGATAGAGTAGAGGCTACTCGATCGAGTAGCTAGGTTACTCGATCGAGTAGGGGGTTACTCGATCGAGTAGGTTGGGTACTCGATCGAGTGCCCAGTTTCCAGCGGGGGTTATATATCGCGTTTTGTTAGATCCGCATATCACTTTCGCCACTTTCCTCCTATCCTTCAGCCGCCTCTTCCCCTTCCCTTCACCTCAAAACCTCCATGGGTGCCTTTTGAAGATCCTTGAGCCTTAGGAGGGCGTCTCTTGAGTCGGGTAGCGGTCTCTTACTGAGTTTCCCCTATTAGGTATGTCATATTCATCATCCGTGCCTTTGCTTCTATAGTTAGGGTTTTGCTTGTAGTAATAGATATTTGCATGATGATAATAGGCTTTGCTTGGTTGCTGGACGGGTTATCTGTCGGCATGGATTGGTTGCGGTTGCTTAAAGGTAGGTTCGCCTACTCAGTTTCTGTTGACGGTCTAGTGTGTCGGTCGTTGTGGTAGTGTTGTGCTTGTTTGTTGTAGTATTTGTTTGTGTTGTGACTGTGATGGTGATCGTTGTTGTTGGTTCTCGAGATGCGTTCTCGGCTGAGTGGGGTCACTTGCGGGAGTGACTTCACGCCCTAGTTTCGCCCTTCGTGGAACCCGCCACGGGAGGGGATGTGCACATTAATGGACAGGGTTATCGCTCGTACGATGAGCGGGGCTTAGGTGGGAACGGCTGCGGTCCCCCACTGGCAGGGCTGGTCCAGTGGACAGTCAGTGACAGAGTTGATTGGGTTGTGGAGGCTGAGGTTGGAGTTGGTGGTGTTGTTTGTATTGTTGATTGTAGTTGTCATTGTCTTGTCTTGTCTCAGTACTGACCTTGTGTGGTTGTTTGTTTGTTATGTGTCTGCCGTGATCCCTTATGGTGAGCAGTCGGTCTTAACAGGTGTTGATGATGTTGATAGCTGATTTCCGGGCGGGGATGAGTCTTCACGAATTGTGACGGTTATAGCGAGTAGTTTGTTTGTTGTAACATTGTATTATATTTTTGGTTTAAATCACTTGTAACACAACTTAATAGTTCTTTTATTGACGTTTGATAATTACTTACCTCGGGCAACCGAGATGGTAACGCCCTTATATGCTAAGGAAGGCCTAGTTAAGGCTCCTCTGAATATCGGGGTGTTACAAAGTGGTATCAGAGCCAGGTTTTGGAACCTGTAACTAATGAACATAATGAACATAGGGAGTCTAATAAAATGAACCTGGTGTATGTGTAATGGGAGCCCCGGCTGATGCTAGATTTTGGGTGAGTAGGCGCCCTCATTTCAAAATCTTGGCCCCAGAACACTTAAGCCAGTCACATGGGATGGGAATGTGAGTCCGTGTGTCTATGTGTGCTATGTATGTTAATTGTGCCGGAGCTATCTCTGGTTAAGTTTTGTTAGAATTAATAGAGGTGTGATAGTAATGTTTGGGCCGAGTATGGTAGTCATTGACGAGATTATTGAAGCTCGTTGGATGATTAGTGAGCTTATAGGATAGCTAGAAGTTATGTGACGAGATTATACGTCATGGAGATGCGTGAAAGTGTGAATTTGAATGTGTAATATGAATAGCGAACATGTAGGTGTTTGTCATAAAATTAATGATGAAGGAAGTTGTAAGTGAGCTTGTAGATCCTACTGAGATGACTATAATGATAGTTATAGTATGAATGAGTAATAATTCGAATCACGGTATATGGTAAGGTGAATATGCTTTATTAGCTAGTTGAAACTTTTCCGCTGCGAAATATTTGAATTATGCAAAATAGATTGCTTAGAATAACATATAAGACATAATTGATTAAGTGATTTGCAAAGTATATAATTGTGTGATAAGTAAGTATGGGGAATTAATGTTAACTATACGTTTCAATTTGATGTAAACACGAGTTTAGTAATAGCATGTAAGGTAAGTAAATGTAATAAAATGGCACGGTTAGGTTTATACGTAACTCGGTGACAGGTAGACCGAGTTGAGTAACTTGTATAACGTAACGTGATATGCCTCTTAGTTGTTGAAGAGTTGTATCTTGTGTGACAATGGTTATAAAACATGATTGAATGCGATAATTAGTGTCGAATTCCGAACTTAGTTGGACTCGACACATGGTGTTGTTTTGCAGGTATTCTCGACTTACTTCGTACTTATGATCGGGTACTTAACTATACTTGACCGAGTGCGAGTGCTTACTTGACCGAGTAGACCTCACTCGATCTAATTAGGAAGCTATGATGTCGGAATGTGGGAAAATTCCTGCAGGTACCCGACGATTTGGCTCCTACTCGATCGAGTAGGGTGGTACTCGATCGAGTACCCCAGGCACTCGATCGAGTAGGTTACTGTGCAGCATTCCTACGGGTTTTCTTAAAACCCTTCACCTTTCTATTTCTTCTTCTTATTCTTCCATATTTCGACACAACCATACTACCATCCTATATCACTCTCAAATCCCTTAACCTCTCCCAAATCCTCTCTTTCTCTTGGGTTAGTAGTGATTCTTGGGGTTGATTTTTCTTGTTTAATTCGTTTCTTTATCTTACTAATCAATCAAGGTATGTGATTCTTCTTAATTTATGTGATATGTTACTTTGAATGTGTTAGAATGAGGAGATAATCTGAAATTTTCGATTCACATGATGTAATAGTTGCTTTAGATAGTTGAAATATGATTCACATGCCTCTTTTCCATGTTTGTTGGTGATTAATTGCTGTAGATTAGATTAGAAAAGTTGCAAAGATGAAATCGAAATTTCTAGGGTTACAAATTTGAAATTGATTTTTGATTGTTCTACATTGATTAGATGATGGAATTAAGTACTATACATTGTTTATATCATGTGGAAAAGTGAATTCTGATGATTATCACCTTAGAAAGTTGCCTTAAAACTCCGTCTTAAAAGTGCCTTATGGGAAATTCGTGACTTAGAATTGGAAAATTGATGTGGTAATTGACAATATAAGTATAAGTTGAACCTCAGTATGATAGTAGGAACGATTGATGATGAAAATTATGCCAAAATTGTCTCAAATTTGTAAAGACCGTCTGAAAAATTTGTTTGGGTTATTAAACATAATATGGAAGTGATGATGATATGCTATGAAATTTCTTACTATTTCTCTTAATTCAGTAATATGTGATTGGAAATGTGTTTGGAGTAACTTTAGAATCATGCTAGGATACTCAATTTGTCGAACATATGTGACCGCCATGATAATTTCCTTCACCACCGTGGCTTGTGAAGTAGTAGTAATTTGACCTGGTATGTTAAAATTTTAGAAACTGTTGATAAACATGAGTACTTATCTTAATATTCAAGGTTAATAGCATGAGTTATGTGCTTCACATATCAAAATTTGTTGGAAAATGGTATGCTTAGCTGGGTAGGTAAATTCAGATTACATGAAACAAGTGTTTGGATGTTTATACAAGTTGTTGGACTTATGTCTAAATCAGATGCCGAGACTAAACCTTGGAACCCGTCAGAGTAAACGGGGGAGGGTTGATCCACTGGAGAGGGGGGAGGCTAGTGGACCGGTAGTACCCGCAGTTTCTGAGTACCCTTCTGTTGTTTTTGTCGACTTTAAGCAAAGGGAGCGTTTTGTAGCTTTACAAAAACGCAAGATGAGATCCACAAAGTGTGTTGACACCGCTGTGTTGGAAGAGTTGGAAATAGAGACGGATGTCCGTCACATATTCGAAACCTTGGGGTTTACGGGTTTGTCTGCATTGAGGAAGCACACCTACCCCTTCCTTACCCTAGAATTCATGAGCTCCTTTAACTATGACCCGGTAGTCGATTGTCGAGTTTAGATTGATGAATACCAGTTTCCTGTTAACTATGGACCTGTTTGCCTCTCACCTTGGGTTGGCCAAGCCTC
This sequence comes from Silene latifolia, assembly GCF_048544455.1. Lineage (NCBI taxonomy): Eukaryota > Viridiplantae > Streptophyta > Magnoliopsida > Caryophyllales > Caryophyllaceae > Silene > Silene latifolia. Next base: position 398,661,621 of record NC_133538.1, read on the forward strand.
CCAAGGATTCCATCACTGACATTCCAGCTGAGTGCGGCGTCTGCCGCTTAATGCCGTGCTTGACTGGGAAGCAAGCTCCCACCTCGAGCAATATCTTTGATTAATGACGTTCAAAGACACATCACCTTGAGAATCTTCCTTCGTTCCCTTTCAAACCTCCTCTATGATAGAAAGGATATTAGTAAGTTGAACAACCATGAGGTCTTGCTTTTGATGTCGTACCTCAACCCGGAGCGGGCCAAGAAAGTGGTCTTCAATGCTCCTTCCATAGTTTGTGCTGCTCTTGCCTTGATGGCTTCTTCCTCTTCCCGGTACCTCAGTTGTGGTGCCATTGCCACTCGGTTAGCTGAAAAGCTAACCTCCTTTGAGGCTTCTCCGGCATACGTGCCTCTAGTTACCCCAGTGCCTACCATGGATCGCGAATACTACCTCGACTTGAAATGGTTGAGGACCTTGGCTGATGGTAGCCTAGCATGGAGGGTGCATGGGATGAGTTGGATGAAGATTCCAGCTCCTGAGCACCTCCCACCCACGGAGCCCTTGGAGCCGGCAGTAGTGACGGTGAACTCCGATGACGAGGAGGAGGAGGAGGATGACGGACCTCGCCAGCTACAGACCTACCTCATCGACGACGCCATTCTCGGGAGATGCCGGGCCGACGAAGGGTGAGAATGCGGGAGTACGGTGGTGGAGAGACCCGAGTGGTGAGGGACCCCGTAGAGTGAGGGAGAGGGCCCCGAGACTAGGCCACCACCGGTAGCACCACAAACAGCGGTAGCCTTTTCCATGCTACCCTTACCTCGACACCCCGAGACGCGGTCCGATTACACAGCGGAGAGAGTGTCATCCACCTTGACACTCCGGAACATGCACGAGATGGCCTACGCTCGGGGGTAGGGACGGAGGGACCGCATCCGTTTGGTGGAGTGGAGTTGGGGACTACACGGGGTTTTCCATTCCTACGGAGTGGAACAGTCGACGTGGGGGACACCTCAGTCCTTCCCTTACGGCGGCTTGACTCCATGGTACGCAGGCCCAGGAGCAGGAGGAGCAGGAGCAGGAGTGGATGCGGGGATTGGGACATCAGGAGCTGGTACTTCGGGTGGTGGTGATGATGAGGTGATGTTTGAGCAGCAGCAGCAGCAGGAGTGATCCTCCTTGTTTTCTTATCCTTGTTGATAGTAGTTGATGTTGGATGATGATATCGGTGTTAGACTTTAGTAGTTGTTTCCTTTTATTGTTGAGATTTAGTTGGATTTGTATGATTGGCCATAAGGCCGGAATTGCTACACTAACCTTTTGGCAGGATTATTGAGAGTCGGGGCATCACCCCGACTCAATTTATGTGACAGTCTTGTGTTATATGTTGGTTTACGGCGGTTATGAAAAGAGCTTGACTGCAGTACTCGACAGTACCCCACACTCTATCGAGTAGCTGCAGGAAGGGAAGTAAAGAGACATTCTGATCTCGAGCTACTCGATCGAGTAGCCAAGACACTCGATCGAGTAGCATGGCACTCGATCGAGTACCGCTAGTTACTCGATCGAGTAGCACTGTTACAGGGGGTTTTTGAAAATTAAAAATGTTCAATTGTTTTATAATTGCAAGTTTACTGTTTAACGTGGTCATTAGTGTGTAGTAACACCTTTGAACCGTTAATTTCATATGTTGCAAGCCATGATTGAAGTTTTATAAGCGTATTTGTCACGATTAGTAAGGCGGTAATAATTTCTTGTTACTTTTATTTTTGCATACGCCTCATTACGATCTATTTATCGGGGTTGTAGCTCCTCGTACATTTGTACATACCAGGTTAATATATGTTATCAACGGTGACTAGTTATTCCGGTGGCGTGTGCATGATTGTAATCTAACGAGTGTGCAGTTAGTGAGTAATGTCTATAATAATGTGGTTTTCTTTCATGTTTTGATGCCCATAATAAGTAATACGTGTCAATATTGGGTGGTGAACTTCGGGGACGAAGTTCCTTTTTAGAGGGGAAGAGTAATGTCGCGAAACAAAAGGGCGAAACAAAAAGGATGTTTTTGAATAATGCTTTGCTTGTTTATAATGTTGTCGGTATTATGTTTTGTTGTCGGTATTATGTTTTGCTTCAACTACAAAAATCCTGAGATATAACGAATTACTTTAGTCATTTAAAGTGAAGGGGCTGTATGTTTCAAGAGACGGTCATATATAAAAAAAAAAAAAAAAAAAAAATAGTCATAGTGTGATAAATCGTACTCGAGTTACGTTGTCAAGTAACATGGTGGCATTGGTTGTACCATATGATAATTAATGTGAGAAATGTGTTGGATTGACGGGTGGATAGTAATTATTGTATGTTGGGAGATCGTGAGTGACGATTCGCATTGCGGGTTGGATGCTTTACATATATATAAATAACGGTTGTCTGTGATAGAGCTTGCATGATAGTGGCAAGAATCGATAGGTATAAAGGTGGACGGTGATGATGATGACATGGGGGGGGATGGTGTTTTACAAGGAGTAGTGGTTTAGCCGGGAAGATTGGTGAGATTATGTTGGTTCCGAGTCGTTAGCGGGAGGGGTGAGTTGAACTTCGGGGACGAAGTTCTTTTTAAGGGGGGAAGACTGTAATACCCGCCCTTTCTAGGGACCCTTTGACCATCGTTGACTGACCTTGGGAGCGGGATGACCTTAGAGTTGGGTGCCGAGGCCATCTAGAGTTGAGTTGAAAGAGTGGTACTCGATAGAGTAGAGGCTACTCGATCGAGTAGCTAGGTTACTCGATCGAGTAGGGGGTTACTCGATCGAGTAGGTTGGGTACTCGATCGAGTGCCCAGTTTCCAGCGGGGGTTATATATCGCGTTTTGTTAGATCCGCATATCACTTTCGCCACTTTCCTCCTATCCTTCAGCCGCCTCTTCCCCTTCCCTTCACCTCAAAACCTCCATGGGTGCCTTTTGAAGATCCTTGAGCCTTAGGAGGGCGTCTCTTGAGTCGGGTAGCGGTCTCTTACTGAGTTTCCCCTATTAGGTATGTCATATTCATCATCCGTGCCTTTGCTTCTATAGTTAGGGTTTTGCTTGTAGTAATAGATATTTGCATGATGATAATAGGCTTTGCTTGGTTGCTGGACGGGTTATCTGTCGGCATGGATTGGTTGCGGTTGCTTAAAGGTAGGTTCGCCTACTCAGTTTCTGTTGACGGTCTAGTGTGTCGGTCGTTGTGGTAGTGTTGTGCTTGTTTGTTGTAGTATTTGTTTGTGTTGTGACTGTGATGGTGATCGTTGTTGTTGGTTCTCGAGATGCGTTCTCGGCTGAGTGGGGTCACTTGCGGGAGTGACTTCACGCCCTAGTTTCGCCCTTCGTGGAACCCGCCACGGGAGGGGATGTGCACATTAATGGACAGGGTTATCGCTCGTACGATGAGCGGGGCTTAGGTGGGAACGGCTGCGGTCCCCCACTGGCAGGGCTGGTCCAGTGGACAGTCAGTGACAGAGTTGATTGGGTTGTGGAGGCTGAGGTTGGAGTTGGTGGTGTTGTTTGTATTGTTGATTGTAGTTGTCATTGTCTTGTCTTGTCTCAGTACTGACCTTGTGTGGTTGTTTGTTTGTTATGTGTCTGCCGTGATCCCTTATGGTGAGCAGTCGGTCTTAACAGGTGTTGATGATGTTGATAGCTGATTTCCGGGCGGGGATGAGTCTTCACGAATTGTGACGGTTATAGCGAGTAGTTTGTTTGTTGTAACATTGTATTATATTTTTGGTTTAAATCACTTGTAACACAACTTAATAGTTCTTTTATTGACGTTTGATAATTACTTACCTCGGGCAACCGAGATGGTAACGCCCTTATATGCTAAGGAAGGCCTAGTTAAGGCTCCTCTGAATATCGGGGTGTTACAGGCAAAACCCACCTTGCCTTGCAAGAAGGCATCCTACCTCATGGTTGTCTTGTTGTGAGTTGAAGGGGCGGAGTGAGACCTGCTAATTGTCTCATATCGGCTATATTATTAGGATAGGTTAGTATTGGTCCTAGTCTTTGTCACCTCTTTACTCGGGACGAGCAAAGGTTCGGTTTGGGGATATTTGATGTGACCATAATTGGCGCATATTTAACCCCCGAATTAGCCTTGTTTCCATGCTTTTTAGTGCTTATTTGGGTCATTTATTATCTTTAGTTCTTTGTTTTGCATATTTTTTGAGATTTTTATCCCTTGGTAGGAAAGGAGTAAGAATCTTGCATTTTCATGGTAAAACGAGACTAAATTGATCGAATTCAATGACCAAGCATCAAGGAGAGACAAGATTAGAAGGCCTTTGTACATATTATAGTAGAAGAGCAATGTTGAGAAAAGATCCTTGAGTCCCCAAGGAAATCCCCAAGGAATTTATGAAGAAAAGGGAAGAAAAGAAGAAGATTTGTTGCTGACTGACAATCCGAGCGGATTGTCACCAATCCGTCCGTCCCGCAGCAGCACAATCCGAGCGGCTTTGCCACAATCCGCTCGGATTCCCCCTCCACAATCCGCCCGGATTACCCTGAATCCGCTCGGATTCCAACGCCAGAACCCGCCCGTCTCGACCCTATTCCGCCCGGATTCTAGCACAGCACGGATTATCTTCTCCAAGCTACGAAGAAAGAAGCCCTTCTCTCAGAAAATACCGGCTCCTCCTTGCCCAACTTAAAAAGTGTAATTACTAGTTTAGCCCTTAGTTAACCCTAATGCATCCTCCCTAATTTCCACTATAAATACCCCATTAGTCTAATTAGAGGAGCATGTTCTTCTTCTCAATAATTAGTATAGTTAATATCAATCAAATCTCTCTTTAATATTGTAATCAAGTATTAATCAAGTTTTAATCCAAGTTTTAGTTCTTTAATCTCTCTTTTGTTCATCCTTTATTTTGGGTAATTGAAGATTATTTGGGTTATTGTTGGGAGATTGACAACCTCTCAATCAAGCATTCAAGTACTTCTTTTATCTTTGCTTTATTATTGGAATCATTAGTAGGTATAATCTCTTAATCCCTCTTTAATTATTGTTAATTATTTTCATTTATTCATCATGTTTCATATTGTTGGTATGATTGAGAACCTTGCTAGCATGATCAACATGATAATGAGTGAGTAGTCTCTTAGCTAGGGTTAATGGGTGATTAGGGGAAACCAACATGGGGAATGATTCATGCTTAAATTAATATGCTTTCATGTTTTATTTGCTTGCTTGTTTTGATCTCAACTCATGCACATGTTATATTTGATGAAATGCTAAGCCTATGAATCCTTGCATTTACTATCATCTTCTATCTTTTCAATGAGACTTGTAAGACATAACCCAACTCGAATCTCATTAGACCATGCATGTTGTTGAGTAGGGAAGATTAAGTCGACTTGTAGGTGTTGTACAATCTAATCGATTCGGCTCCGGGACCCAAACTTTCTTAGGATTGTAAGAAATAACCCAACTCAATCCATCACAACAATAATTGCTTGCTTATAATTTGAGAACATGTTTGTATGGTCATATCCCATGATTCCCCTATGATCCCATGACACCCTAGTGCCTTTAATCAATTGTTTACATCCCTTTAATTCATCTTGCTTGATTATTTTCATTGCTATTTTAGTTTAGTAACCTTCTACATCAACCCAATTTGTGACACCCCCTTAGACACCACTAGTTACAATAGAAATCTCATTTCAACTCCCGTCCCTTGGGATCCGACCTTTACTTGCCTCTTTACTAATTGTAGAGTTGTTTGTGGAGCTATAAATTGTGTTTTGATTCGACCGTGACCAACGACCACATCTTAATTTGTGAACACTTAGCGGGATCGCATCACCACCATATCACCTACTTCACATGTTCCTATATGCTGAATAGTGCCAAAATGTAAACAACCAAAACATGTATCATGCCACACTACATCACATTATATACTTCACTTCATTTCCACATAGTCCACATCATGATACTTCACCTTCTATAAGCATACATACATACACTCTATACATACATACAAACACACATATTCACAATGATCCCCTTGACATAACCTGTAGTGACCGGCTCGAAGTTGTAAGGGCCATAGTGCAGTCTTAGGACGTCTCTCAAAACTTTGTGGTAGCTCCAAACAACTCCTACCCAGGTTAATTTTATTTAAACACCCTGTGTTTATTGATGCGTTAGCTTTAGGTTCCAAAATAGTTGCTCTGATACCACTTTCTCACACCCCCATTAACCAAGGTGACATACCAAAGCCTACCTTAGCACATGGGAGTGTTACCATCTCGGTTGCCCGAGGTAAAGTATCTTAAATAGACTATAAATGAACGTTCATTGAAAGTGAAACAATGTTTAACCGAATACAAAGCCAAAACCCAAAATCCAAAACTGAAATACATCTCCAAAATAAAGTGAATAGCTAAAGTCTAAACATGACAATGGAAGCTAGATAAATGGACCGTCGGTGTCCCATCCATGCCTGTAGCTAAACTCAACATATCACACCTGCTCAATCCAATGCTCCCCATTTGCTGGAAATATCAAATGGTTCACCACAGTTTTAAAAACATTACAAGGCCAGTCAACTATACAATCAATAATAAGCTCACAATAAATGACCAATCCAATACAATCAAATCCTGTAACAATCATCAATCTCTAACTCCAAGAGCTAGTGTATGAACCGCAGCCCAGACACGACTACACACCACGGTGAGTAGTCCTATCAGGTTACCCATCGCAACAGGTAACCCACCCCAGCCAGTGGCAGACCGTAGCTTTGCCACTAAAGCCCCACTCATCGCAACGAGCGAACTCAGATCATTAATGTGCACATGCCCCTTGTGACGGGAGCCACAAAGGGTGAACATGGGGGTGAAGAGCATCTCTCGACAATGGCTTCATAATCAAAACTAGCAATACCAACAATAATACGATACCAACAACACCACCATGATACTATATCAATGATAATCACAAAATCACTAAACCACTCACAATTAACCATATAGAAGAACTGAGTAGGGAAACCCTACCTGACTAGCAAATCCATGAATCATAAGCAAGGCTCTAGTAAGGCTCCTCTACGAAATCGTTACTTAAACAATGATAATAAATCATACTAATCACAATCCATCACTAATCAATCTCTACCCCCAATCTAACCCAAATTAGGGTTTTCATAAACTTCTAACAACAACAATAAACTGGTTAATAAATACTAGAGACTTACTGATGCAACCGACATGGAAAACGAGATCCAAAAGCTCACAATAGGTTAATCTTGGCTGGGAAAACGATGAAGATGATTAGAGGAGTTTAGAACGTCATTAGGTTTTGTAAAAGTGATTAAGAAACTGGTAACACGAAATTTATATTCCTCTAATCATTTTAATCAAAACCGCGTGATTAACTCACATTAAACCGGGCAATCGGTCGAGTACCAATGACACTCGACCGATTACACCCTACTCGACCAAGTGTCTCCTAAACTCGGTCGAGTGCCACCAAGTCAGAAGCCTGATTCAAAACACCCGAATGCGCACTCGGTTGAGTACTACCTACTCGACCGAGTATCCTATACTCAGAAACGAGTAGTATTACTAGTGCAACGGGTGTTTTTATATAATAATTTAGGAGGTTAGTCTAGTGGTCATATTAGTTGAATTGACTAATATTACTGGAAGGCTAGAGGTTGTTATCTTATATAATTGTTGTTTTTGAATTGGTATTTATTCAGGATGGTTACGTTGTACTGTTACTGTATTATTATAGTGGATTCTAGTCTATTTGGCTAGTGGGTTTTACTTCCGGCTTCGAAGATTTTTACCCTGAATTTGACCCTAATATACTTTCTCACCTTAATATTTCTTATATTTATTTACTTTTACGGTTTACTTGTCGATTGGTTGATTCTGTTGCGCGCGGGAGATTGACGCTAATTTCTCAACACCTCTAGTCTCTTGACCTTTATGTTCTTATTGCTCACTGTAATGCCTTCTTCCTTATTGTATTGAATTATATTTATCATCGTTTTTTTTCGTTACAGTAGGATCATTGTAGGTTAACTGAAATTGATTTAGTCAACACCGATCGTTTGTATCGTACGCAGACTTATGCATTAGTAGTATTCATCAATATCTTGTCGATTTTAATTCCGATTTCTAGTTCTGTTTACGTCATATGAAAATTGATGCATTAGTATATATTGATATCTTGAATTTGTGTGTAATTTAATGGTTTTCATCCAAAAATCGGTCATCGGAAAATAAAATCGCCGTAAAATGACAAAAACTATAGCGAAAGACTCGCCTTCTCGATCTTTGTTTTCGAATTCGTGTCTGCTTCTGATCGGGTGACTATTGTCGAGTACTGCCTCGTTTTTTAGGACCTCAAACCGTGTTGCTGGCAAATTCTTATTGCTCAAGATTCTGATGCACCTCAGTTTCGGGTTGTCTTTGATTTCACTTTTATTTTTTGTCTTTTGTTTATGCAAATAATAGTTTGGTAAAAATCTTATCATTTCAGAACGAATACGGTGAATGTTTTGATTGATTCCGCCATTAAAGCAGCTGGTATATCTAAAGCTTCTTCTTTAATTAGGCCTAATGCTTCTCCTATCGTTAAGGAATTGCCCTCAATTTCTGATAGTTCACCTATTCAAACTTTGGACTGCCCGATTAATTCAACCTCTGTTTTGATAGCTTCTCCTTCTGTTGATACTGTGAATTATGTTCACAATGATAATTCTTTAGCTGATTCTTCTATTAATATTGATGTTCATGTTATTGTTTATAATACTGTAAAGATTGTCTCCGATAATTCTGATAATATTGTGCATAATGTGGAACCTATACCTAATTCCTCGACTCAACCAAAAATTGGGGAAAAATGGAGTAATGTTCTTAAGAAGCTATAGAAGTTAGGAATGAATCTTTTTTACTGTGAAAATAGTGCTAAATCTACAGAAATTGACCTTGAGGAATCTGATTTTGTTGCTAAACTTAAGATCTGGGAGAATACTGATAAATCCAAGCTCTCTTTTACTAGGATAATGGTGGAAGCTGATGTATCACAGGAGCTCCCTATTCATGTTTTCATAAATATTCCTCATATAGGCCAGCTCACTCAAAAAGTCATTATGAGTGGTTACCCTACTACTGTAGAGAATGTGGCAAATTGGGTCACACCGCTAGTACTTATAAAAGGAAGATTGCTCAAGTTCCTAAGAAAGTGGAAACTTAAAAAAAAAAAGTGGATCTTTCTGTTCAGTCTGCACATACTTCTGTTCCCAAAGTAAAAAATGGCCAGACTAATGGGTTTACAGGTGGTGGTGGGGGAGGGGGGGGGGGGGTCACATGAGGTTGCTCCTATCACCACAGTTGTGCATCTAGAGCTAGGTGATATCTCAGGATATACTGAGGAGGAGACTGTCTGTATGGAGGAGAATGTAGAATCAGGATGCTCTAAGCTAGGTCAGAGATCTCCTCCACCTTACAGCTCTTCTTCTGAAAATGTTCATGTAATGCACTCAATATGCTCTGAATCTAAAACTGCTGAGATATATGATGTCTCTCTCCCAATCACTCTAAACCCTTTCCAAGCTCTAGTTGAAGATGAGGCTTTTGGTCTGGTATAGACTGGTGTTCCTGAACTAGTGGTACTTCATCTATAGCTCCAGCAGGGGATGTTTTACTGGAGAGGAATGTAGGATCAGGATGCCTAGTGCTAGGCTAGAGATACTCTCCCCTAGACCATTCCTCTACTGGAGCTGTGGATGTGATGCATCAAGGATGTTCAGGTCAAGATTTAGTGGAAATTCCTCAAGGACATGGTCCACCTGATATTTCTGTTTAAATGAAGATTATCTCCTGAAATGTTAGAGGTCTTAATTTTCCTATTAAGCAGAGTGAAGTCAAAGATTTCTTATATCAAAATCATATTGATATCCTAGCTATTTTGGAAACTAGAGTGAAAGCTAATAAAGCCCGGAGAATTATTAGAAAATAGTTTGGTAGTTGAAATGTTCTCTGCAATTATAATAAACATCATAATGGTAGAATTTGGTTGGTTCATAATCCTAGTTCAGTTTCAATCAGTAATCTTTTGATTGAAGCCCAGTGGATTAGTTGTTCAGTCCACCATCATATAACTAATAAGGATTTCCGATTGAGTGTTGTCTATGGCAGCAATGATGCAAGTGAGAGGGATCACCTTTGGAATGGCCTAAGGTCTAATAGTTCTACTAGGCCTTGGATTGTCCTAGAGCATTTAAATGTTATTAGAAGTCCTGATTAGAAATTAAGCCCTAATCCTCCAGTCTTGCAGGATATGATTGCTTTTAAGTCCTGTTTGGCTTCCTGTTCTCTTGATGACATTACTAGTACTGGTTCTGATTTGACTTGGACTAATAAGCAAGATCCTCTGACTAGGGTTTAATCTAAGCTTGGTAGAGTCTTTGTAAATCAAAGTTGATCTGCTTTCTTTCCATCCTCTAGTGCTCACTTTCTTGAGTTTGGTCTTTCCGACCACTGTCCTGTGGTGGTAATTGTTTCTAATGCTGATCGAATACACACAAAAAATCAGCTTCCTAAACAGCTGGATAAGGCATCCTGACTATGAGGAAACAATAAAAAGGGCCTGGAAGACTTCAAAAGTTGGTAGCCCTATTTTTGTGGTCTTTGATAAGCTAAAGAATGTCAAACATGCTCTTACAAAACTGCATCTCCCCCATTTTAGCAAGATCTCTGATAGAGTTAAAGCAGCTAAGATCAAGCTTCAGGAATGCCAAACAAATCTGATACAAGATCCCTTTTTTGCTATTCTCATTCAAGAAGAGAGGAACTATATTGAGGAATTTTCTAGACTAAAAAAATTGAACTTTCCATATTATTGTAAAAGGCTAAGATAAACCAGATTCAGAATGTAGATAGTAGCTCAAAATATTTTTATGCCAAGATAGCTGAAAGAAGGCATCTGCAATTTATTGGTTCAATCAAGGATAAGCATGCTGTTCTGCAAACTGACCAGGATGGGGTTACTAGTGCTTTTCAAGGTTATTATATTGATTTACTTGGCACTCAGAAAGCTGTCCATGATTTGGATGAGGACTTTCTAAGACAGGATGGTTGTGTTCTACCAGATGACCATTATAGGCTTACTCAAGATATCCCCCTGTTGGAAATTAAAGCAACTGTTTCAGCATTGACTCTAACAGTAGCCCTGGTATTGATGGGTTCTCCTTACGGTTTTTCAAATCTGCTTGGCCCATTATTGAAAGAGATTTTTGTGCAGCTGTGTTCAGCTTCTTTAGAACTGGAAACATGCCTAACCAAGCCAATTCTACACTTATTTCTCTTATTCCTAAGAAGCAAACTGATGACTCTGTGATGGACTATATGCCTATCTCATGTTGTACTGTTTTTTACAAAACCATAACCAAAATCCTGGCTAATAGACTTCAGCAAATTCTGCCTTCTATTATTGGAGATGAGCAGGCAACTTTTGTGAAAGGGAAGTGTATTTTTGAAAATATTATGCTCTCACAAGCACTTGTCAAGGCCTATAGTAGAGGTAACATTTCTCCTAGATGTCTAATTAAAATGGACATTAGGAATGCTTTTGATTCTATACAGTGGGACTTTGTCTCTCATATGCTTCATAACTTGGGGTTCACTCCTTTGTTTTCTAAGTGGATTATGGGATGCTTACTTGGTACTCTTTCAAAATCAATGAAGCTATTTTTGAATTTTTTTTCCAGGTAAAAGTGGCATTAGGCAAGGACACCCTCTTTCTCCCTACCTACTTGTCCTTAGCATGGAGATTTTATCCAGATACCTTAGAAGAATTTGTTCCAAATCCCAGGTTTCCTATCATCCTAATTGTAGTAGGCTCAATCTCACTCACTTGATATTTGCAAATGACTTGGTGATATGTGTAAGGGGGGATGTGCCTTCTGTTTCTGCTTTAAGAATGCTCTCTCTGAGTTTGCTCTTCTCTCAGGATTGCATGCTAATATTGATAAAACTAATGTTTATTTTGGGGATATTTCTCCAATTATTATTTAGGAAATTATTGATGATACTGGGTTTTCCTTGGGGCAGTTTCCTTTTAGATACTTAGGTATCCCTCTTGCTACTTCAAGGATCAAGATTTCCATGTTTGACTCTTTGATAACTAAGATACAGAGAAGCATTCATCATTGGTAATCTCACTCCCTCTCTTATGCTGGAAGAGCACAGCTTATCAATTCTGTGGTTTTTGGTTTGGATAATTTCTGTTGCTCTAGTATTCTTCTTCCCGAGGAGGTAATTCATCACATTAATAAATTGTGTAAGGATTTTTTTTGGAATGTAGCTGAAGGTGACAGGAGAATGGTATTTAAGAGTTGGTCTAAAATCTATTCCCCTTGGGAAAATGGAGGTTTTAATATTAAAGACATATTATCCTGGAATCAGACCTTACTCATGAAGTGGGTTTGTAAGCTTATAGTTCCTGCAACAGGTCTGTGGGCAAAATGGATCAAGTTGTATGTTCTGAAACAGGAAGGCATCTGGTTAGTTTCACTAAAAGACCAGCTTCCTTCTAGTGTCAAAGATATACTCAAAGTTCGGGATACTTTTATTACTCTTTCAGGATATGTCCAGCAAGCTCAGCACCTTTTAAATACCTGGTGTGCTGGATCCCATACTTCTATTAAGAACATGTATCCGTATTTTAGACAGCCTATTTTAGTAGGGGATTGGGTCGATGGCCTATCTCATTCTGGTATTTTGCCTAGTCATAGGATTATTACCTTTATGGCAGTGCAAGGGCAGCTAGCAACAATTGACAACTTATAGAAGCGAGGTTTCTCTTTAACTAACAGATGTAGTCTGTGTGAGAGGCATGATGAAACAAACGAGCATCTGTTCTTTTCCTCTACAGTTTCTCTGCAAATTTGGTTCTCTATTTTGAATTGGATGCACATTGATAGAATGGGGTTGAGTCTGCAATAGGAGCTCTCTTCACTTGCAGATGCTCAGATGCCTAGATGGAGGAAGCAGTGGTTCCAGATTTCTGTTGCAGCAGTTGTTCACTTCATTTGGATTGAGAGAAATCATAGAATTTTCTCTCAAATTCAGCTCTCACTTCACACCTTGGTTAGCAAGATTAAGTTTCTGGTTTCAGTTAGAATGCTCATGAGGAATCATGGGTCTCTTGCCCCTCTTGTGCTAGATAGATTAAATGCTTAACTTTTAGAGAGTTTTGTTCTCTCTTGGTAGATTGATGAGTCCATTATTGAATAGTTTTGGAAATGTAATTTCTTTTCTTTTTAAATAAATGAAATGATAATTTTTTGCAAAAAAAAAAAACAGATCTTATCGTTTATTAAGTTTTTGTTGCTTGATTGAATGAAGTGTACTGTTGCAGTTAATTGTTCTTTTGAAAGTGTGTTCATTGATGATTATGATGAAGGTCGGAATTTTGGAAGGGAATGAACCGTGGTGTTTTGATTCTTTGCTTTCTTGGGCCCGTTCTTTTGGATTGAAATTGTCCTCACTCTGTAATGCTAGAGTGCTCCTGATCAGAAGTAACCCCGTGCCAATCACACAAGTCAAATATGTCGTTCCACGAGCTGGTAACACCAAGAGGATCATGAGTTATTTTGGCTTTGATAGCGATCAATGTTGTACAGTCGGTTTCAGAGGGTCGTAGGAAGAGACAAGTGTAGGAAGAATATGAAGAATACAGCACAATTGATGGTGAAGTAGGACATGTCTGCAATTTTGTAGAGATGGTATTTTATAAGGAATATATATAGGTGTGAAAATCAGGTGAGGTTATGAGATGCACTAAATTGGATACCAATGTGCGTATGTTTAAGTTTCTTAAAAGCCAAAAGGACTTGGTGTGTCCTATGTGTAGGTTTAAGTATAATAGATATGCTCATAACACCACAATAACACTACAATAACACAGAGTAACACCATAATAACACAAGAATAATATTATAATAACATTATAATAATACAAGAAGAACACTATAATAACACCAGAATAACACCAGAATAACACCGGAGTAACAATAAGCTAACACAAGAGTTGTTGGTTAGTGTCTTCCACAATAGTGCGTATACAAATTAAATATCATTACAGGAATATAATAGGGATACTTATATTTATGTAATCCATGTCAGTTGATTAACGTAAATCAATAATGGTTGGCTGACTAGAGTTTGACGTTATTGTCGTATGACGGCAGTGATCAACTGATCCCTTTCGGCCACATCTAAAGGAACGAGCCCCAATAAATATCTAATTAATTGTATGTGATACAAAATAATTAGTCCCTTGATAAATTGACTAAAAATTTAGTCAATTGATTTACAGAGAACGAGTTAGGAACTCGTGCCGACGAAATTTATTATTTAATTATGCGATAATTAATTAATTAATTAATTATGTGAGACGGGTTTTAGTTAATTAATTGTTAATTCACTAAATTTTTACTAATCGACTAATGTAATTAGTATTAGTACATAAAATATCTGTGTATATGTACATGTATATTTACGGAGTGTTATTAGAGAAATTTAATTGGGAAGCATTTAAACATAAACGATGTTTAAGTGGATATTTACGCGTATTTGTATGACAAATAAAAGAATCAAAATGGACCCAAATTGGCCCATTGTGAACCATGTAAATGGTGTAATATTGTGTTCTTTTGACATAATCATTACACTTGAAGAAGCATGGTTTTGTTCTTTTCAAGGAATGCACTTCCCTAAGACATTTCTCTAATCTATGCATGAGTTAATTGGTTGTATTAAAATACACCATAAACACTCCCCTCTCTCCTCACCAAAACCGGCCACCCTCTTCCTTTATGAGTAATTGTTACTCATTTTATTTTCACAACTTTTGCATGTAAGAAAAACTTATCTCTCTAAAAACCTCTCAAATATTATTAATATTTACTAATAGTTAGAAATATTAAAACTAATATTCAAGGGTGTCCTAGTATATATCTAGTTAATATATGTTAGGATTTGGGTCACTTATTCTTGGGTGTATTTCAATTGGAGGTATTCTTCTTGGATACTTGGATTTGGAGGACCATCCTTTCATTTAAAAGCACAAAAACAACAAAGAAGGAGATCTTGTTGTGCCCATATTTACCTATAACCAACGTAAGGAAATTCGATTTCCTTATACTTTTTATTAACATGCTTTTATATTTTATGCATGTTACATAGATCTTATATATAAACTAAATTAATAAATTTGGTTAATTTAATTTGAGAAATCTAATTAGGGTCCATGGACTTTCATGTGGTATCAGAGCTTAGGCTTGTATCATGCATGTTAATTTTAAGCATTTTAACGAATTATGAGATAATTTGGAAAAATAAAAAATAGTGTTAAAATTTGGTTTAGCACGAATTTTTTTTGGCATATATACCTACTGAATTTAAAATAGTTGTGGTCAAATTTGGTAATTTGTGAAGTTATTTTTCTAATTATTATCAATTTTATATAAAACCGAGTCAATATTACCATACTTTGGTTAAAAGGTTAAAAAAAATAGTTTCATGTTGATTCTGGCCATGAAAATTTTACATAACCCACATGCATGTTTTACATTGAGTATGTAAATTTTTGTAATTTGTTATTGAGTTTTGCATGGTTATCGATTTTTAATGGTTAAAAGGTCGATAAAATGGGATTATCATGTTCAAAATGTGGAACGATATTTTCGGGGTATGAGAAATTTTTGTATATTCAAAAATATGTTTTAAAAGTTAAATGTAAAATTTAAAAATTAATTTCACCACTATTTGATGTTTATTTATTTTTATAAAGATATAAACCGATAAATACGGATATTTTAATTCTCAAAATTTTATTCAAAATTTTTGGTGAAATTTTGAGTTTTAGGTCCCTGGATATGTTCCATAATATACAAAATTTTTATTTTCAATTATTTCATAAATGTTATGTTAAAACCGATATAATTAGCAAATAATATCAATTAAAACTAATTATTTATCAACAAATTAGTGGGGACTAATGTTTGAGTTCTAAAACAGTTTAGACAATTAGTTTGAGCTTAAACATGTTTTAAGCGTTGATTATTGATTTTTAAATGGTTAAAAATCGACTAAGCCCACAAAACCGAGCTAGATACTTATGATTCTGCTAGGGGCGATTTTGGCAATTTTTATATATCATTTCAAGCATTTTATTTATGTTGAATGAATGAATGTCATTTATTTATAGTATTTTTATAATTTGTACCTAGTATGGCCTAGTTATTTTTTAATCGTTATTACCCGTAATGAATGGGAATAGCGATTTGTTTGTAATTTAAATATGATCTCGTATCGTCATTTTGTAATTAATTAATAGATTTAATTTATTTTCTTTTAATTAATGTATAATAGGAATTGCTATGTAATTTTATTATAGTAGTTTTTATTACTGGCGTTTCCATAAGACGGAGTTTCCTCGAGACAGTTTTATTTTTGGAAAGGAGTTCCAAATCCCACAAGATGAAGCCATTTTTGGAAGGTGTTCCAATGAAGAGGCAAGGGAGCAAGGAGCTGGTTTCCGAAATTGTAATAATCTAGTTATTTTTATTAACTAGGTGGTCATACTAGGATTATTTATTTGCATGCTTGCTTTTATTTTCTGCTCATGCCAAAATCGCCACTAACATGCATTTTATTATTCGATTGTCGATTCACGGTTATTTACATTCGCCGACTTAGTTCACTTATAGGGAATTTATAACTAAATTGACAAGATCTCTCAAATTTAAAATAATTGAGATTAGCCTTACCCACTAGTAACACCTACACTACTACAGATACAGGCTATAACAACGGGTAAAAGGTATTTACAACGGTTAGGTTATTTATTAAAACCGTTGTGGAAATTATTCACAACGGTTAAAAGCCGTTGTTGTTGCGAGTAAGTCGTTGTGGAAAGTTTGAAAAAATTTTGGTGGGAAGGATATAACAACAGTTATCATATAAAAAACCGTTGTTGTATCTTTCCCACCAAAATTGTGAAGACTTTTAACAACAGGTATACGTAAAATAACCGTTGTTGAAATTGTTAGTAACAACGGTTCTTCATTTAAAATCTGTTGTTGAATATTATGTGCGGGTATTTATGAAAGGTATTTACAACGGTTCTTTTTTTAAAACCTGTTGTTGAATATTATGCGCGGGTATTTGTGAAATGTATTTACAACGGTTTTTGTTTTAGTAATCGTTTTTATTACATTTTCGTAATTTTTTTAAAAATTAAATTTGTTTCATGTCATTCAAAATCCTGCATATATCAGCAGCAGCATATATTAGCACCAGCATAAATCACAGCTGGGTTCATCAGAACTCAATAGATTCAATTCAACCACAACAGCAGCATCATATATACTTACAATTTGATCACTTTACATGAACTAAGATTCCTAAAACTGTGCATCCCCCTACCTCTATCTACAAAGATCATTCCCTAACTTCAACAAAAAAATTTACTAAGCTGATCTAAGCTCTAAGTATCATGCATTTAGTCTTCATTGCAATGTTCTAAGACGTATTTGCCCAACATGTCCCTTACCTCATCTATTTGGTGCCCTTTGTACTGAGGTACTTGTGGCGCGTTGATTAAATACTGCGGAAAAAACAAAGAAAAGACATTATTGTAACAACATACATCATTCAGCATAGCAACATCATGGTATAGCAGCAAGCAAGACAACATCAACTCTAATTTAAAAAAAGTAATAAACACATTATTAAATTACTAACCTTTTCTAGAATAAGGATATATCTTCGCATAATAATCTCCAACATGAATCGACAAACGTAGTATCCACATTGTATGCTATCCGGCTGGAGAGGGACCTATTATTACATAAAAACGAAGAGACGAGAAGGCCCACATCAGAATCTTGCACTTTAGGTATTGTATTTGCGCACGTATTATTATTAAAGACATATTTTTGCACTTAAGGTATTGTATTTGAGCACGTACCCCTGTTATCGTAATAAAAGTAGGATCATCATCAGAATCTTTCGTGGGTTTATCCTCGTTAGCTCTTTTCTTCTCAAGGGCCCTTTTTTTATAAAAGAAATAGAGGCAGAAAAATATATTTTTGGGGCAAAAATGAGTTTTTTGCTATAACTAAATATTGAAACTTAATGTTATTATAAATAAATCAGTATTATAAATTTACTTAATAATCAAACCCTTAAAGGTCTCGTTTGGTTCTCTATGCAAAGAGTCCAACAAAAAAACTTTCTTCTTGGTCGGCATAATGGCTGCTAGCACCCAATGACTCCTACATTAAGAGACATCATCATTATTAACAAGTACATATATTAGTTATGAAAATGCAATTGTAGGTGGAATCGTAATATTAATTTGTTTATTACCCGATTTCATTATAAGGGGTAAATATGAGCTTTTTGTTTGTCGCCAATTCTCGAGCAATATAATCTACCCGATCTTCGTATGGAATCAACGCGATATGCATAGATAAAATATAGGGGCACAGGAATCCGTATTCATCACATGGAATCTTGTTCTCGGGGATCACTCTCGATTTCAAGAACCTACATTATTACGGTATTAATTCCGGTATTTAAAACACTATTTAGTCAGAATATTAGTATATGAAATGATTTATTAAGAAACTTACTTAATCCAAACAAATAGGTGTTGGACATCAATCTCGTCAAGGCCAGCCCAAATGGCTAGCAGCTCCCATGACAGAATTGCTTCGCGCTTAATCCCTAAAATATCCTCATCGAGCGAAATAATTATCAATTGCTCGTTTGCTATGCGACGGCTAGCCTCCAAATACAGTTTCCTCATCGTCATCGTTCTTACTTTTAGCATGAATTCGCTCCGAGAAAAATTAGTGGAGTTTATACTCCTAACATCTTTCAGTGCGGGGAAATAATGCTTTTCTCTTTTTGTACTACTACCACCAGCCTATACATGTAGATAAATAAAATAATAAAAAATCCAAAGGTAACATATCCTAGTTGGAATAATAAAAATAAAAGAGTACTTAACTAAATACCTCATCAACCTGCTCTTTCAATGATGAGGCAGTAGTAGGTATGTCTGGGGACTTAGGCTTATCCGTCTTTTTTGTCCCCTACACAAAATTTCCATGCTTTTTAGAAATACAGAAAAAATATAAATAAAGGGAGGCTTTTAAAAAAAATGGAGAAGTTAATTAAATACCTCATCAAGTTGTTGTTTCGACGAGGTAGTTGTCATGTATGGGGACTTAGGCCCTGTTTTTTGTTCCCTACAAAAAAAATAACATATAAATTTAACATATAAAAACATTTAACATATAAAAATTTAACATATAAAGGTATTTTTTCTAACCCCAACTGCTTTCGGTTGAGGCGGAGACGAACGAGCCAGGAAGATATGAGATTTAAGCCATTGGATGAAACTTCCAACCGCATCTGCCAGAATGGTAATGTCGTCACGAACTGGGACGGGCAGTTGAAATTTTTCATGGCCTTCTAAGACTTGAGTTATCTTCACTTTTCTATGATTCGGCAATAGTTTTTCGCCATGAGCCAATAAAGTTTCCTCTGATTTGGTGGGAACGTCTACGAGACCCCGGCCAACATGCACAGGTTTCGCGGATTTAGGATCAGCAAGAATAACTAACTCCCTGTTTACGGCCTGAAGAATACACATACATTATATATTATATCCCAAAATTTAATAGAATTCATACAAATTTCACTAATTAAAGACTTCATGCATACCTTGCCGAAAACTGTGAACTGATTTGAAGGGGATGTATGCTGCTGTTTTCCATCAGCCGTCTTCTGAAGTTGCATCCCCTGATTATTGTCAGATGTGGCGGATAACTCAAGTTGCATCTCCTTTTCAGACTCATTTACCTAATAAAATTAACAAATGGCACGATGTCAGAAGTTATAGCATTAGAGCTGGCAGGGAACACACCCCTTGATCTTCCCAAAAAAAAGGAAAAATAAGGAAGTCATATATTTACCTTATCGGCTTTAGTTGTTACAACTTTAGAAGCAGTAGGTACCTGATCTTTCTGAATCTCGTTGGCCGATACTTCCTTCTCATGTATTGCCAAGGTAGTAGTGTTCTCGGCCTCTTGACCAATCTATTGTACCTTACCCCCTTTAATGACATCCTCCATCATCTTCAATTCTTCTTTGGAAGGCTTGCCTCAAGAATTCATCTTTAGTATCACGGATGCCAATAACTGAACCTGCGTGCCAAGAATGTAATGTTTCAGCAATTTGTTTAAAATAATAACATGTGAACTTAAATGAAAATAATAGAATAAATGGTACCATGTCATCCTTCTCAGCCTTAGCCTTCCTTTTCTTCTTTTTCGGGGCAGTTGTCCCATAATATTTCGTGACTCCAACCTGTAACGGGACGCCCCTCAATCGACCTGGATGTTCGGGTCGGCCGATCGCTCTAGCATGAACGTCATCACGACCATTGGGAGTGAATTTCCCTTCTTCTACCTCCTTCATCTACCTTCTCCTATAATATATTAAATAAACTTCAAATTATATTTGTGACTAAAATAATAAAGTTAGTAATGAACTCGTCTTAATAAAATAATGCTTACTATGTTGGCCAACACTTCCTGATCATATTTGTCACACGGCCGGGATCTTTTAGGCGTGTGCCCTTCTTTATAAGTTACATGCCGATTCAAGTCGGACACTCCCTTTGCCACCTACATATTAACATGGTAACAGATTATATATATATATATATATATATATATATATATATATATATATATATATATATATATATATATATATATATATATATATATATATATATATATATATATATATATATATATATATATAAATGTGTATCAAGTCCAAGTGTGATTAAAAAAATCAAATAAACAGGGGGATGCATGCTACTTACGAGTTGGTCTTCTATCAATCTGTAACCGCCTCGAGAACCATACCATTTCCCCTTCTTGCATGAAATGTTAGCACGATTTCTTTTGCTAACGGCCTTCAAATTATATAAAAGCGCAATTATATGAGATAATAAAAAGATTATAGAGAACTCATTAAATAAAAAAATGATAGGTAAATCATTAAAAGGCGAGGATATTTAACCTCAAACTTTTCACTAGTTTGAATCGCTTTGAAAAGATCCCATTCTTCCTAAGTGATGGTGGGACACTTGTTTGACGGTGGGCTCTTACGCATCTCCCACATCACCTTGTCCACATACAACCAATACTTACCAACGTCACACGTCCACTGCCTGAAGACACTCCCTGCCTTCTGTATTAAATACTTATCATAGCATTCGGCAATATCAAAGGCTTCCTTTATACGATCCAAGAATAACTACGCCAATTTTGGATTCAAATTCCTAATTTCATCTAAATGGATAGGCACAAACTGTCTTGTGCAACATCCAATCCAAGTTGATAAATCCTTCACATTTGGACTAGTAGGGAAACCCTTCGCGTTCCATGTTTATTTAAGCGGCTGTTTAGCCGCTATAGCTGCAAGGGCTGCAGGGCACTTCGTAGCACCCCTCTCACCAGGCTTATTATCCCCAGGCTTATTATTCTTTTGACTTCTTTTCCATTTTTCACCCATGATAATCCTAAAACCCTAAATATGAATGAAATAGGAAATGAACAACGACATGCAGAGTATCTAAAACCCTAAAGAGGAATAAAAATTTAAAACAACAGTTTGAGCTTCTAAAATCCTAAAACCCTAATAAGATGAATGAAGTAGACGAAGCGGGATGATAAAGATAACAAAGAAGATGAAAAACAAAAAAGATGATCTTAAAACCCTAATGACGAAACACAAAAGTGAACATACCTGATGATGATGATAATAAAGAGAACGAGCAGGATGATAAGGGAAGGCAACCGAATCTGGGCGTCAAAAACTGGGCGACGGCCGGCAACGAGAATGAAGAAAGCGAGGGAGAGAGAATAAACTCAGGATACCAACGGTTGAACTGATGTTGTGTGTGTTTGTGTGGTATGCTGTATACCTGTATGTGTTTGTAAATTATTTTTTTATTAAGACAAACTATTAACAACGGGTCCTTAAAACAAAACCGTTGTGATATGTTAATAACAACGGGTCAATAAAAGTCAACCGTTGTCATTACTTTATTACAACGGTTAAAATATACCCGTTGTAATATATTTTCACGGACAACGGGTAGATGTACTACAGCCGTTGTTGAAAGTAATGACAACGGGTAATGTCAATATAACCGTTGTTGAAAGTAATAACAACGGGTAATGTCAATATAACCTTTGTTGAAAGTAATTACAACAGGTAGTGTCAATATAACCGTTGTTATTGTTTAACACTTTTTTTTAACAATTACTGTAATTGCATTATAGTCCAAACCTGTAACAATACAGCAGCATAACAACTTATTAGCAATTTCAACAACTGCACCACATCTAATAATAAGATCAAGAAAATAAGACAACATCACCAGCATGTATATACTGCATATCTACAGGATTTACCATGCCATGCAAATTTGGGAATCTTTAACAATGACCATTGCTTCTATTGGCTTTTTAAAGCTACCAAAAGCTAAAGACAATATACATACACTCCAGCAACACATCTCAAAGTTGCTATAAATTCAGAAGCTCGGCATCCCATTAGCTCAGTATCCATTAGCTCCCCACAACTCACAAATAAATTAAACCATCAAATTAATGGTCTTAAAATGACTCAAAATGTTGATCGTCCATATCACTGTGTCCTGATGAATGCCCCAGGCCACATAGATATAGACAATGGAAAATTTGCTGCCAAAAGCTTTAATCCTTTGAGGACTAAGCTTATTGAGCTAGGATACTCGGTCAGCAAAATTAAGCCACAATGGGGGCCATGGGGATTCAAAGGGAGTCTACTCATTCATTTTGAAATATCACATGCATATGCAGAATCAGCATTTAAGCTTGACATGATGTTTCAACTCAGAGGCCATGGTAGGAACGACTGGAATGCTCCGAATAGATCAACACTCGAACCATACCTCTGGGTAGAAACAGACGAGGATGCCGAGCTTCTGAAGAATACCGTGGAATATGTCCAAGTACCATATGCGACCATCTTTGATGGGCAGCAGTCGGCCAGGTCAGAAAGCGTCGAAGCCTACAACCAGGTTGTGGCTGTTTTCCAAGCAATGTACCCCTAAAACCCCTATAAAATGTGTTCGTGTCTGTGGCTGAAACTTCCAAGCAACGTCGTATGTTATTTATTGAGTGTCAAACTGTGTGTGTCTGTATCCGCCTATCATAAGCAGTGTCGTGGGCGTGTATGAAAAGGCAACTTAAATAAAGGTAATGTGTAACCCTGTGGTCTTGTAAGATTTCCAGTACTGTTGTATAAGTAGCGTCGAGAGTATCAATGCTTTACGTTTGTATTAAATATGCAGTTCCTAAATACAAATCTGTTCAGTGGAGATAGTTATTTAAAAAAAAAATTAAAAGGAAGATATATATATTTAAAAAATAAAAATAAAAATAAAAGCTAATAATTTACATTATAGACCATCTCAGGATCGGGGACGTTTCTTGGATGTCATAGTTTATTCGTTAACCCAAATACCTTCATCATGGTCATCACGCATATAGATGCTTTCAGTGTCCTCATGATCAGTGTCAACATCGTCGAAATAAGATACAGTGGTAGAGTGATCCATTCCCTCAAAAAAGACATCCTGATAATCATCATCATTATCGGATGGATTACTCCTTCTACTCCTTATAGACAGTACAACAGACCACTTCTTATCCATAGGATCGGTGACATAGAACACTTGTTTAGCTTGGGATGCCATTATGAAAGGATCATCCTTATTATTGCCAACCTTGCCCAGATTGACCAACGTAAATCCCATCTTATCCTTTCGGACACAATGGATGTTGTTATCAACCCAGTTACATCGAAACAAAGGCATTGTGAAATCAATGTAATCTAATACCAATATTTCTTGAAGAACACCATAATAAAGGCATTTTCCCTAAATATGCTTTTTATCTTTTGAAGTAGCAAAGTGCATTGCCTCAAATTCAGAACTCACACCACTATTTTGCATTGTACTCAACTCATCTTGCTCGCGGGTGTAAAAAGTATATCCATTAATCGCAAAACTGCTGTAAAGCGTGACCCTGGCATTTGGACCTAAACTAAGACGTAGTAACCTAGGAGAGATGTCATTACCAGTTTGATTCGTATACTCTAAGACAATATTCCTAAACCACTCTCCAAACGTCTTCATATGCTCGTTTGAAATCCACTTCTCGGTCTTGTTCGGGTGATCGTATTTGAGCTCATCTTTGTGTTGTTGAATATAAGGTTGCACCTCATCTTCGTTGTTTAGCACATACGTATGTGCTAAATGCAACATTTCACGTGTCACAATTTTTTCAACCCGGTCCCTAATACCTTTTCCGGTCATCCAGTCACTATGAAGATTCTTAGGAACGCCAATCAACTCCTCAGGGGAGAGATGAGCGTAACAATATCAAAGAGCTTCGTCTAAAATAGCGCGTTCAACAATACAACCTTCCAGACGATATCTATTAGATGTATAGTCCTTGTAGACTTTCATCAATCTTTCGAAAGGATACTGGTATCTCAAGTACACGGAGCCAAGGTACAAAATCTCCCTAACCAAGTGAATGGTCAGATGAATCATGATAGTGAAGAAAGAGGGTGGAAAATACATTTCCAACTGACAAAGAGAGGTTACAACAAGGTCCTGCAATGAATCCGCGTCATCGGGATCGATGACTTTCTCGCATATGGACTGGAAGAAGAGACAGAATCTAGTTATAGCATATCTTACCTTTTCAGGTAAAATGGGACGAATAGCCACATGTAGTAATTGTTGCATCAAAGTGTGACAATCATGTGACTTTAACCCGATGAGTTTTAGGTCTTGCATCGACACTAGGCTTTTGATGTCCGACGAATAACCATGTGGCACTTTAATTCCATTCAAGCATGCAAAAAACTCTTTTTTCTCATTCCGTGAAAGGGTATAAGCTACTGGCGGTAAAAGTGTACGATTACCTCTCTTCTGTGGTGCCAACTTTAGCCTAAAACCCATCATTTTCATATCTTCCCTAGCTGCGACGTTATCCTTTGTTTTACCGGGAACATTTAAAAGGGTATTGATAATATTATCACAGACATTTTTCTCAATGTGCATGAAATCGAGGCAATGCCTGACCTCCAAGTCAGGCCAATATGAAAGTTTATCAAAAAATATGAATCTTTTCTTATACCTACGAGTAGACAATTTAGACCCGCTTTTATTCCCATAATTTATCTCAATATTCTTTACTTTCTGATAAACTTCATGCCCACTCAAAATTCTAGGAGGTTGACGAAGTTCTTGTCTTCTATTGAATGCTTTCTGCATCTTGCGATAACAATGGTCATGATACAAAAACATCCTATTTCCCATATACACATACATACGAGAAGACTTCAATTATTCAGACTCGATATCCTCCCCACACAATGGACAAGCCTCTTTCCTTTGAACTGTGTGCCCAGAAAGGTCGCCATAAGCCGGATAGTCAGATATTGTACACAATAACATCGCTCTCAAATTGTAAGTTTCGTTCTTATATGCATCAAATACTTCTATCCCACTATCCCACAACATTCGCAAATCATCTAGAAGAGGTTCCAAATAGACATCTATATCATTTCCAGGTTGTTTAGGGCCGAAAATTAACAACGACAACATCAAATACTTTCTTTTCATGCACACATATGGAGGTAAGTTATAAATAGCCAACACTACTGGCCAAGTACTATGTTGGCTACTCATGTTTCCGCGTGGGTTCATTCCATCAGTGGACAACGCTAGACTTAAGTTTCTAGGTTCATTGCCGAACTCGGGATACTTAGCGTCGAACGATTTCCATTACATACCATCTGCCGGGTGTCTTAGCTTTCCATCATTTATTCTTCCAGTTTCATGCTAAGTTAACATTTTTGAATCATCGAGATTCGCATAAATCCTTATGAATCTTGGTATCACTGGAAAATACCACAACACCTTAGCCGGGATCCCTTCCTTATCCTTATAACGTCACTCCAAACATTTAGGGCAATTGGTTAAGTTTTGATATAATTTCCGATACAATATGCAATCATTTGGACATGCATGTATTTTCTCATATTTCATACCCACTACGTTTATTAGTTTTTTTATTTTTAGCCTCATATGTCTTAACAGGTAGAACATTACCATCTGGAAGCAACTCCTTTATCAAGGCTAAAAAACTAGTGAAACATGTGTCACTCACCCCATTTGCCCCCTTGATATTATACAACTTCACCATAACCAACATTTTTGTGAACTTACAACCAGGATACAGAGGTGCTTCAGATTCACACAACTTCTCATATATGTTGTTAAGGTCATCCCAATTAATAGTGTCATCACCTACATCTTTAAAAGCATTCGACTCATCATCATTCTCTTCATTATCTATAGACCCAACATTCAACTGGTCTGCTTCCAACTCTTCCAACTCAAAAAACTCGACAAACTCAGGATCATCAGTTAGCCTTTCGTATACCTCAACATCATCTTCTTCAACGCTATTCTCGTCCTCTAATGGTTCCCCATGAAAAATCCAACGTGTATAGGATCGACTAAATCTCCACTTTTCTAGGTGTATTTTAACGTCCGAAAAAGCCATATACCTAATATTACCACATCTTTCACAAGGACATGGAATACTAGAAGAACCTTTCAAATTGTTCGCAAAAATTCAGCTAAACCATCCTTATAGTTGGGGTCACTCATATTTGCAGCAATCATCCAAGTTCGAGTCATTTTTCTACATTCGTAATATATAGGCAACTAATTCATAAAATCCAATAATAGGCAAACAAATAAACGAAATTCAGAAAATCAATTTAGCTAAATTATCAACAAATTAGATAATAACCCAACAAATTCACAAATTCAAAAATAATCGACATTCATAGGCCGGGAAATTGAACAATCCTATATCTATATATAGCTTAAAAATCTTAATAAGAAATAGTTAATAAGCTAAGAAACATATATATCTGATTGATAAACACGATGAGGGAGAGAAGACGGTGACAGTAGTGACGGAGATGAAGACATAGAGAGACGATCAGGGAGGAATGGAGGATGATATTTGTGTAGCAGTATTAATTAGCTTGTGTTAATGTTTTGTAGCGTATAGCAGAATAAAGCGATCTGTTGTTCTTTAGAACTAACTTCAATAACAACGGTTATTGCATCTACATCCGTTGTTAAAACATAATAACAACGGCTACTAATATAACCGTTGTAATTACTTTTCACTAATTTTGTGCCAAATTATTAACAATGGTTATAATGTATTACAGAGTAAACTGTTGTTATTAGCTTTTATATTAACAACGGTTTTGCAAGTTTGACCCGTTTTTAAAACCAATAAAACGGTTAACAACACATAACCGTTGTAATTAAGTTTAGTAAAATTTCGCGCAAAGATAATTATCCATTCTACAACGTCTTTTGGTGATTTTCGTGAATAAGCGTTGTTAAAGGGCCGTCGTGGTTGCCTGGATTTGTAGTAGTGCTATGAATCCCGTGTTCATTAAGGCAACCACAACGTGGACTCTTTTTACCTCGGGTAAGTAGAGTGATGAGATCACATGCGAAAATTGGGTTGGACTAAATAGGATAAGAGTTGTTCCGGGGTTAGAGGATGGATTTAGTTGAAATTCGTCAACCGAGAGTTCTAAAGGTAGAATTAGTCAAACGTTGACTTACCGTTATTTTACATAAATGGTGGCATAACATGTTCATTTTTATCTAATAAGCGGGTCTCGGAATTGTTTATATAATTTCGTGAGGGATCATTATATAGATGCTAAAACTTGATAAAAATTGTTTTACAAGTATATAATTATAACAATGAATGTTTAAATATTTCCTTATTTTGTTGTAGCTTCATAATTCGCAATGGCATTTTATTCCACTACTCCACTAGGAAAAGATTCTTGGCTAAGGTCCGTAATGGACAAATGTACCTTAAAAGATGACGGAAGCACTTTTGTTGAATGGTAATCCACTATTAAGGGTGTCGCGTTATCCGATAACGTGATCGTTTACTTGACCGATCTCCCTCCCACCGAGCCCGGACCAAGGGCTACTACGGCGGTACAGACCACCTATGATGACTATGTGAGAGTGTCCAACGATGTTAAGAATGTTTTGATATGGTTGATGTCCACAAAACTCAAGCTTCAATGCATTTCTCTAAATGCATACGAGATATTCACACGCATGACTACAATGTT
The DNA here is from genome assembly GCF_048544455.1 of Silene latifolia. NCBI lineage: Eukaryota > Viridiplantae > Streptophyta > Magnoliopsida > Caryophyllales > Caryophyllaceae > Silene > Silene latifolia. The sequence continues at coordinate 398,690,020 of NC_133538.1, forward strand.
TTCACAAACACCTGAAATCCGCCAATACGAAGCGGCGGTACGCTTTTTCGAAGATAAGCTTGAGAAGGGCCAAAAGATGGGTCCTCATGTCATTAAGATGGTCGAACATATCGACACCCTAGAGCGTCTAGGGTGTAACATTCCAAAAACTCCTGCGATGGATCGCATTCTCTACTCGCTTTCCAACAAGTTCGCCCACTTTAGGGTGAACTACAACATGAATAACATGGATAAGAGTAACCATGAACTTCATGTACTCCTCACCCAAGCGGAGAGGGATATGGAAGCTAGTGGGAGTGACCAAAAGGATGTTCTTTCAATGAGATTAAAGAACATGTCTCTTGGAGCTAAGAAGGGGAAAGGGAAGGAAAAATCCCAATACAAGAAACAAGGCAAGAAACTAAGCAAGGCAAAGGGCAAAGCTTTTGTGAATGGGAAGCCCAAGTCAAAATTTGGCACCCCATCCATTGCTGAATGCTTTCATTGTAATGGTAAAGGGCATTGGAGGAGAAATTGCCCCAAGTACTTGGAGGATATCAAGGAAGGGCGTATGACGCCAATAGGTATAATCTCCTCCTCTCTCTATATGATAGACGTTAATTATGCTTGCACTTCCACTTGGGTATTAGATACCGGATGTGGTTCTCATCTTTGTAATCATTTGCAGGGCTTAAGAAATGTGCGAGCACTAACTAAGGCTGGTGTAGATCTTTGCATGGGGAATGGAGCTAGAGTAGCGGCCATTTCCGTGGGGACTTATGTACTCACCTTAGCTAGTGGTTTAGAGTTGTTTTTTGAATAATTGTTATTTTGTACCGACTTTAACCAAGAACATTATCTCCATCTCTGTATTAGATGCGGAAGATTTTTATTTTGTGATCAAGAACAATAGTTGTACTTTTTCATTGAACGATTTGGTTTATGGCAAGGCCATTTATATTGGAGGTATTTATGTTCTTAATGATGTTAAAAATGTTTATCATGTAGAGAGAAAGAAGCTCAAAACGGGTGATCCTAATGAATCCTACCTTTGGCATTGTCGTTTAGGTCATATAAACAAAAGACGCATTAAGAGTCTTATTTCTTCCAAAGTTCTCAAACAATTTGACTACGAATCTTATGGTGTATGCGAGTCTTGCCTCTTAGGCAAGATGACTCGTGCTCCTATTACGGGAAAAGGGAAACGAGCTAGTTGGGCCTCATACATACCGATGTGTGTGGTCCATTAACCATCACCGCTAGAGGAGGTTATCACTACTTCATCACTTTTACTGATTTTTTAAGTAGATATGGCTATGTCTACTTAATGAAGCAGAAAAGTGAAGCGTTTGAGAAGTTCAAAGTGTATGAAGTAGAGAACCAATTGGATAAGAAGATTAAAACCCTACGATCCAATTGTGGCGGTGAATACTTAAACAAAGAATTTGATTCTCACCTAAAAGATTGCGGCATTGGATCACAATGGACTCCTCCTGGCACATTACAATTAAATGGCGTGGCCGAAAGGAGAAACCAAACTTTATTAGATATGGTTCGGTCTATGATTGGTCGGACTACATTTTTCGGCAACTTGTCGTTAGGAGCACCTAGACCAAAACACAATTTATAACTTCACAAACAACTCTACAATTAGTAAAGAGGCAAGTAAAGGTCGGATCCCAAGGGACGGGAATTGAGATGAGATTTCTATTGAAACTAGTGGTGTCTTAGGGGTGTCACAATTTGGATTGATGTAGAAGGTCATTAAACTAAATAGCAATGAAAATAAACAAGCAAGATGAACTAAAAGGGTTGTAAACAATTGATAAAAATCACTAGGGTATCATGGGGTCATACGGGAATCATGGGAATTGATCATACAAACATGTTCTCAAATTATAAGCAAGCAATTATTATTGTGATGGATTGAGTTGGGTTATATCTTACAATCCTAGGAGAGTTTGGGTCCCGGAGCCGAATCGATTAGATTGTACAACACCTACAAGTCGACTTAGTCTTCCCTACTCAACAACATGCATGGTCTAATGAGATTCGAGTTGGTTTATGTCTTACAAGTCTCATTGAAAAGATAGGTGATGGGTAAAAAATGCAAGGATTCATAGGCTCGCATTTCATCAAACATAATATGTGCATGAGTTGAGATCAAAAAAAGCAAGCAAATAAACCATGAAAGCATATTAATTTAAGCATGAATCATTCCCCATGTTGGTTTCCCCTAATTACCCATTAACCCTAGCTAGGTTACTACTCACTCATTATCATGTTGATCATACTAGTAAGGTTGTCAATCATACCAACAAAGTAAAACATGATGAATAAATGAAAGTATTTAACAATAACTAAAAAGGGATTAAGAGAATTATACCTACTAATGATTCCAATAACAAAGCAAAGAATAAAAGAAGTACTTGATGCTTGATTGAGAGGTTGTCAATCTCCTAATAATAACCCAAATAATCTTCAATTACCCAAAATAAAGGATGAACAAAAGAGAGATTAAGGAAATAAAACTTGTATTAAAACTTGATTAATTGTTGATTATAAAACTAAAGAGAGATTTGATTGATATTAACTACTCTAAGAATTGATAAGAAGAACATCCTCTTCTAATTAGACTAATGGGGTATTTATAGTGGAAATTAGGTGGATGCATTAGGGTTAACTAAGGGTTAAACTAGTAATTACACTTTTGAGATTTGAGCAGGGAAACGCCGGTATTTTTCGAAGGATGGGCGTCTTTCATTGAAGCTTGAAGAAACGAAATCTTGCTGTCTTGGAATCCGTGCGTCTTAGGTACGGGACGGCCGGATTCAGCAGTGTCTGCCCGGGCGTCTTCAAGGGAATCCGGGCGTCTTCTGGGCTTGCTGCCCGGGCGTCTTTGGGAGAAGACGGCCGGATTGTGGAGGTGGAGGACGGGCGTCTTCCAGTCAATCCGCACGGATTGCTGGACAGCTTTACTTCTTTCTTCTTTTCTTCCTTTCCTTCATAAAATCCTTGGGGATTTCCTCGGGGATGCAAGGATCCTTTCGCGCCATTGCCTATCTACTATAGTATGTACAAAGGCCTTCTAATCTTGTCTCTCCTTGATGCTTGGTCATTGAATTTAATCAATTTAGTCTCATTTTGCCATGAAAATGCAAGGTTTGCACTCCTTTCCTATCAAGGACACAAAACCTCAAAGAATATGCAAAACAAAGAACTAAAGACAATAAATGACCCAAATATGCACTAAAAAGCATGGGAACAAGGCTAATTCGGGGACTAAATATGCGCTAATTATGGTCACATCAAATATCCCCAAACCGAACCTTTGCTCATCCCGAGTAAATAGGTGACAAAGACTAGGACCATTATTTAAACTAACCTAATAACATAGCCGACATGAGACAATTAGCGGGTCTCACTCCGCCCCTTCAACTCACAACAAGACAACCATGAGGTAGGATGCCTTCTTGCAAGGCAAGGTGGGTCTTGCCAAAATGGCGACACATCCAAACATTAAGCACACAAAATCAAATAATGGATGCATCTACAAAAGGAATAGCCACTTCCTCATCAAGTGGCGGAGGCAACTAAAAGAGAACAAATTTAAGAGCATATAATCTGCCACAAATACTAGTTCAACAAATTACTAAGGCTAAGAGGATGGCACTAAATCACCTCCAAATGGTGTTAAACTAGACTACTTTCGTCCTCAATTTCCAAATGCTTTCGTCAAGAGCGATCGGATGGTGTGGAAGGATGATCCCCATGATGCTAGTAGCATATGACATGACAAGTCTCGAGTTCTCTATAAAAGTAAAGGTCATGGATCGTCCCAAGCTCGACAAAGTGGCTTAACAAAAAGGCTTTTTGGGAATGAAATGCTCAAATCTTTATAAACAAGGGTGGATATGACTAGTATTCAAAATTTGACCTCATTTAACTTTCACATTTCAAAAATTAGAGATGGGGTTTGTCCCTTCCGTGCTAATATCCTTTGCTTTCGCCAATCGCTTATTAGGCAACCGGTTAACCTCTAGACAATAGCTTTTTGGGGTGGTAGTCACTCTGTCTCTGGGCGGTCGAATTCACAACCGTGTGGGGGCCCAATTCAATGGATCCCTCTCCAAAGCACATCGAAGTGGTACGCCTCCATCAAAACAACTAAAATTCTCAACATTTCAACATTTCATAACATTTGAGGTGTCCTTGGCAATAAAAAGTTTCCACATACAAAATCTTTAAAATCAGCACTTCAAACTTATTGATAGAAAGTATTTTTGGGTTGCCATACCACAAGGTCAATCAAGGTCACCTAGACAAGTTAAACAAGTCCACATCGCATCACGGGGTTGGAATAGGTGACTCACATGCAAACCCTTGACTAGGCTTTGGGTCATGGGTCGAAAGACACTAGTATGACACAATCTAGGGTGGTTTACAACCATTCTAGTAGGCGAAGTCTTAAGTTGAAAAAGTATTTGTAATGGCATAGTTGCTCTTGTCGAAGTTCCCAATTAGGCACTTTTCAAAATATTTTATCTAAATGCAACTATATGCCATGATGCAACTATTATATACATCATAATGCAAGTGATTCTACCAACTAATATGACATATAAACTAAATGCAAGTCCTAAGTTCACATTGTTATACCACATCAATCAAAATAAAGCCACATAGTCATTAACATAAAGAGGAAAAAGGAGATTGGAAAGATCATACCATGCGGTCTTCATGATCCTCATGTCTCGGATGTGGCGTAGTCAATCAATGTGAACAAGGATAGAACAAACACGATATATACAATAATATATACATGACTACATTATAAAGGAAATGAACTTGTTTTTTTTTTCAATTTTCAAATTTTTATGGTTTTTCGAAATTTTTCAATTTTTTTGGATTTTTGAATAAAAGTTAAGTTAGAATTCCCGATCCCCACACTAATATGGGCATTGTCCTCAATGGCCAAAATGATGGGAAATTACGCAAACATGATGCATCATTTCTACACTAAATGCAAGATACACTAATCTATACTACATGATGCATGGTTTTTGTTTGTGACAGAGAGGATAATTTAGATTACCTCCCGTTGTGTATGCATTAACTTCCCCAAACCGAACTAGACATTATTTCTAATGTCCAAGGATGGGTGTAGTTCATGCACACACTATGCAATGCATGAAACTAATTTTGTCATTTTGGATTTTCAAAAGTTGGGAACAATAAAATGAGAACACCTAAATGGGGCCGAGGTGTTAGTCCTATATGGTGCTAGGACTACTCCAACAATAATCAAGATAAATAAATAAAACAAAGAGAGAAATAGACAAACCTCAAGAGGGTAGGAGCCTCCAAAGTTTGCTAATCTTCCATAATATCATCACTATTATCATCTTCCTCACTAGAAGTGGACTCATCACCACTTTCTTCTTCACTTTCTTGTTCACCATGCTCATCACCCTCTTCTCCTTCTTCACTAGCTTCTTCATCAATGTTATCATCAACCGCATCACCGACAACCTCATCGTCACCCGAAAACTCACCCCTAGATGCACTCGGAAAGAAGACTTCTCTATCCGCCCAACTAGGCAAAGGATATGAAGGGTCAAGTAGTCCTTGCCTAGCTAAGTGAAGGAGGGGTGGATATTGGGCTAAGTAAGCATCTTTCCGATCCTTGAAGGCTTGCTTGTGCATCTCTTGCATAAGAAGAGTCATATAATCATTGCTTGCTTCAACACCTTTGGGCTTGAACTCTTGGTACTCGAAAGGATAGGGTGGTGTGACAATGGAAGAGGAGGGCATTTCAATTTCACCCTTTTGTTGTCGGATAATGTATTCGGCCTATTTTGAAAGGAGAAGGAGATAGTTGGTCCGGTGGACAATTAAACGACAAATCTTCGAAGGCAAAGTGAAAGATCTAGCCTCACTAGTGAGCCATCCATACTTGGTGTCAAGAGGGTTTTGAGAGACCCACTTGTATTTGTTCATCATGGTATCAATATCAATGAGATGACCACCCTTCTTCGCCACGTAGTTGTTATCTTTGTTGAAGTTCGGATCAAAGTATTTAGCTAAGATAGTGACTAGACCTCCATTAACAATAATGGTAGTGCCTTGCTTCCCACAATCAATGTTTAGCCATCTATCCACCAAAAGCCTTAGAGAGTTGAAAGGCTTGGTGAATTCCCTTCCAATGTTCAAGGCCGACTCAAGAAGAACAAAATCGAGTTTGGTGAAATGGTTGGTGTCTTTTCTTGCAATGATGGTGTTTCCTATAACCTTGTGCCACACTCTAATGCCTGGATGGTGGACTAATAGAGCGCGACTAGCATGAAAGCTCTCGAATTTCCTTCCGGAAATCGCCTCCCAAAGAGGGTCGGGGTCGTACTTGCCAACATTCTTAAAATAACTCGGTGAATCGCTAAGACCCAAAGCTTTGCCCATTTCCTCAAAGGGGATCCGCCTACTAACATTAGCTAGGCGAAACTCGATGCTTTCCATAGTCTCAACCTTGTTAACTTTCAAAGAACTCAAAAATTCTAAGGTAAGGGAGGGGTATGTCAATTCTTTTGATTCAAACAATTTCTCCAACCCCATGGCTTTAAAGAAGGCTCTAGTTTGCTCAAGGACACCTAACTTATCTAAGGCATCTTCACAAATAAACTTGGTGGATAGAAATGATTTACTAGTAAACTTGGCAAAAGTGTCCCTATGGGATTTGGAAATGAAAATTACCTCCGGATAATTCGAAAGTTGAGCAATTTTCGGAGTAGAAGATGTTGTTGCTTCCATGGGAGGTTGTTGTTGTTGCATTTCCAAGTTTGGGCTAGCTACCACCATAGCCAATGCTTTCTTTGCTTGAAGACTCTTTTGTCTTGATGAGAGTGTCTTTGCCTTTGGTGACTTTGCCTTTGTTGCTTTTGTTGCTCCCTTTGTTCTTGCCATTGATGAATAAACCAAGAAAAGAGTGAAAATCTTCAATTTCTAGTGCACCCAAATCGATTTAAAGATGAAAGGCTTTGCCTTTATGGATTCAAAAATCGACTCAAAGGTTTGAAGATTTTGTGCTTGGTTTTGATTTTTGTTGAAAGAGGAGTGATTGATTTGTTGTTAAACGGATGTTTTGATTTGATTTTGGTGAATGTTTTTGAGGAATCTTGTTTTTGTGATGGAGAGGATGAGGGTTTTGGAGTTATGGGGTTTATGGGTAGTGTTTTGAATGAAGAAATGAAGAAATGAGTGTGGGAGGGGGTTTATAATAAACCCGAAAAATTTGAAATGCAGGGGGAAGACGGGCGGCTTTCCTTCGGGACGCTCGGATTCTGTCTGTTCTGGGTTTCAGAATTCTCGTATAAAGACGGGCGGATTTAAACAAAGACGGGCGGATTTGAAAATGCGGGACGGGCGTCTTTTAGATGGGACGGACGGATTCTTTTCCAGGGATTTTTCTTGTTTTCCTCAGCCCAGAAGACGGGCGTTTTCCCTTTAGGACGGGCGTCTTTCTGAAGACGGGCGGTTTCTATTGCAGGACGCCCGGATTTGCTAACAGTCACAAAATTTCAAAAGTTCAGCTTAGAAGGACGGACGTCTTCTGCCCAATATGCCAGGATTCCTGAAGACGGGCGCATTCTCCTGAAACCGCTCGGGTTCGACCCCTTTTACCCGAATTCAGTTCCATCCGTGTACCTTGCATATCCCTTGTCATTTTTCCATTCTTCAAAGTCTCGTGTTCTTCATTGTGGGGGCACTACTAAGGCATGATTAGCCTAGGCAATTGCTATTCCCACACTAAGCTAAAGCACTACAGATCAATTGAAATTATTAGTCCCTCCCTCACTTCTCTCAACATGATAATTATCTTGATCAAAGTATAAAAATCCAAAGATGACAAAAATGCAAATTAAGAATTGAAATGCGAGTTAGGGAGTTAGAAATATTTATAAATGGTGGTTTAGGGAGGACTCCACCAAACTATCATTCTTGATGAGATGTCAAGGGGGAATGTCCAAGGTGTTGTTGATGTTGCTCAACACCTTGAAAAAGTAATCAAAAGCTTGTTCGTTGTCATGATAAAGTTCTTCAATAGACCTTGGCCCTTGTTGTCGGTCTTGATCGATGACATTACCAATATAGGGATTTAAAATCCCTTCAACTTCGTCATCCCAAAGACCACAAACTTCATCCACTTGATCACTAAAGATCTCTTGAGTTGATGGGGACAACTCTCCCATTTTCTTTTCCTGGCCAATAAGGCCATCTTCTTTATTACTTGACTTTGGTGAGCTTTGCAAGCTCTCTTTGTCACAATTCACTTGCTCTTTGAATGGAGCATCTTCAATTTTCTTCTTCCATTGGAGTTCCGACTTCTTCCTATCATCCTTCCGGCTATAATGATCAATCATGAAACATGGTTCATGTAAACGGGGAGCTCTCATAGTCTTGTCAAGATTGAAAGTTATACTCTCATCTCCCACTTCTAGAGTGAGTTCTCCATGTTTTACATCAATTACCGCACCCGCGGTGTGTAAGAAAGGTCTTCCTAGAATGATTGGAATGTTGGAATCTTCTTCAATATCAACAATGACAAAGTCCACCGGGATGAAAAACTTCCCAATTCGTACGGGAACATCTTCCCATATCCCTAATGGTGTCTTCGTCGATCTATCGGCCATTTGGAGTGTGATATTGGTGCATTTAAGCTCTCCCATCCCCAACCTTTTACTTACCGAGTACGGCATAACACTCACACTAGCCCCTAGATCACATAAGGGTTTGTTGATCGTGGTGTCGCTAATGGTACACGGTATTGAGAAGCTTCCCGGATCCTTGAGTTTTGGAGGTGAACTCCCTTGAAGTATTGCACTACTCACCTTAGTGAAGGCGATAGTCTCAAGCTTCCGGATCGACTTCTTCTTCGTGAGGATGTCTTTCATGTATTTCGCATAGGCCGGCACGTGATTGATTAATTCTGTGAAAGGAATTGAGACTTCTAAATTCTTCACAATTTCCATAAACTTTCCAAGTTGGTCATCAAATTTGGGCTTGGCTTGACGACTTGGAAAAGGAAGTCTAATCACAATGGGCTCCTTCTCCTTGACCTTGTCTTCATTTTTCTTTGAAATTTCTTCTTTTGATTATTCTCCATCCTTGGAGTTTTGCACAATTTCTTCCTTATCTCTAGCTTCCACAACCTCATCTTCAACTTGCTTCTTCGGTGCTTCATACCTTGTACCACTTCTCAAGTGAATGGCACTAACCGTTTCATGTCTTGGGGGATTACTTTGAGGTGGTAATTTCCCCTTTTGTCTTTGTGAGCTTGAAGATGCTAGCTGAGTCAATTGGGTTTCCAACATCTTGGTGTGAGCAAGGATGTTGTTGATGGTGGTTTCCTTTGCTTGACTATCTTTTGGCATTTGAGTGAAAAATTCTTGTTGATTCTTTTGCATTTAGAGGACCGCTTTTTGAACATCAAAACCTTGGTCATTTTGGTGATTGTATGGATTTTGATTTTGGTAACCTTGGTTTTGGTTTTAAAAGGGTCTTTGATTTTGGTTTCTCATGGGAGGTGGGTGTATGTTGTTTGAGGGTTTTGAACATTTTGGCTTTTGTATGAGAGATTTGGATGGAATTTGGTGTTCTCATTGTAATAGTTGGAATAAGGGGTACCACTCTTGTATGCTTAGAATGCATTCACTTGTTCATTTGTTCCCCTACATTCACTTTGGTCATGTCCCAAAGTTCCACAATTCTCACATATCCCACTTGGGATTGATGAAGATGCCGTCATGGCATTAACATGATGCTTTGATGATTTTGATGCTTCTTCAAGTCTAGCCATAGCTTTTTCAAACTTCAAATTGATTGTATCAATGTGAGCACTAAGTTGAGCACCCAATTGAGTAACGGAGTCCACTTCATACTTTCCTCCTCTAGTAGCCTTGCGAGGTCTACTATATTGTGAGTTATGGACCGCCATTTCCTCAATTTTGTTCCATGTTTGATTGTCATCAACTTCGGTGAACATTCCATTTGATCCCATGTTGAGTATGTTCCTTGAATCTTCATATAGACCGTTCCAAAATTGTTGTACCAAGAACCACTCGCTAAGTCCATGATGAGGACATGAGCGACAAATTCCCTTGAACCGCTCCCAAGCTTCATACAAAGATTCTTCATCCCTTTGCTTAAAACCCGTAATTTGAGCTCTTAGCATGTTAGTCTTTTCCGGTGGGTAGAATTTTTTGTAGAAAGCTAGAGCCAACTTCTTCCAAGAATCAATTCCGAGAGTGGCCTTATCAAGGACTTTCAACCATTGTTTCGCGGTGCCAATTAGAGAAAAAGAAAATAAGACCCATCGAATTTGGTCTTAAGTTACACCGGTTTGAGAAATCGCATCACAATAGTCACAAAAGGTTTCCATATGAGAATGAGGGTCTTCACTAGGCATCCCCCCAAATCGGCTCCTTTCGACTAATTGGATAAAGGCGGATTTGGCAATAAAATTTCCGGTCAAATGTTGTGGTGTGGGAGTACCATTGGGTAGGTTCTCCTCGGTGGGTACGGAATGTGACGAAAACTTAGGCATTGTGGGTTGATTTTGTGTGGTATTTTGTGTTGGGTTCTCCTCACCTTCTCTTGCAAAAGGGTTGATGAACTCAATGGTTGGTTGAATATCTACAACCTCACTAATACCTCTCAAATTTCTCCTAGCAAGTCTTCTATTGGTTGTCAAAGTTCTCTCAATTTCACGATCAAAAGGTAACAAATCACCTTGTGACCTTCTAGACATGCAAAATATCAAACAACTCGAAAACAATTAGAACAAACCTTGAGGAGTTTTACTTCCTCAAGGCAAAGAAAGACACAACTAATAACAATATAAGAAAATATAAATCAAGATAACACCGTCCCCGGCAACGGCGCCATTTTTGGTCGGACTATATATTTTGGTAACTTGTCGTTAGGAGCACCTACACCAAAACACAATTTATAACTTCACAAACAACTCTACAGTTAGTAAAGAGGCAAGTAAAGGTCGGATCCCAAGGGACGGGAATTGAGATGAGATTTCTATTGAAACTGGTGCTGTCTTATGGGTGTCACAATTTGGATTGATGTAGAAGGTCACTAAACTAAATAGCAATGAAAATAAACAAGCAAGATGAACTAAAAGGGTTGTAAACAATTGAAAAAAAGCACTAGGGTATCATGGGGTCATAGGGGAATCATGGGAATTGATCATACAAACATGTTCTCAAATTATAAGCAAGCAATTATTGTTGTGATGGATTGAGTTGGGTTATATCTTACAATCCTAGGAAAGTTTGGGTCCCGGAGCCGAATCGATTAGATTGTACAACACCTACAAGTCGACTTAGTCTTCCCTACTCAACAACATGCATGGTCTAATGAGATTCGAGTTGGTTTATGTCTTACAAGTCTCATTGAAAAGATAGGTGATGGGTAAAAAATGCAAGGATTCATAGGCTCGCATTTCATCAAACATAATATGTGCATGAGTTGAGATCACAACAAGCAAGCAAATAAACCATGAAAGCATATTAATTTAAGCATGAATCATTCCCCATGTTGGTTTCCCCTAATTACCCATTAACCCTTGCTAGGTCACTATTCACTCATTATCATGTTGATCATGCTAGCAAGGTTGTCAATCATACCAACAAAGTAAAACATGATGAATAAATGAAAGTAATTAACAATAATTAAAAAGGGATTAAGAGAATTATACCTACTAATGATTCCAATAACAAAGCAAAGAATAAAAGAAGTACTTGATGCTTGATTGAGAGGTTGTCAATCTCCCAATAATAACCCAAATAATCTTCAATTACCCAAAATAAAGGATGAACAAAAGAGAGATTAAGGAAATAAAACTTGTATTAAAACTTGATTAATTGTTGATTACAAAACTAAAGAGAGATTTGATTGATATTAACTACTCTAAGAATTGATAAGAAGAACATCCTCTTCTAATTAGACTAATGGGGTATTTATAGTGGAAATTAGGTGGATGCATTAGGGTTAACTAAGGGTTAAACTAGTAATTACACTTTTGAGATTTGAGCAGGGAAACGCCGGTATTTTTCGAAGGATGGGCGTCTTTCATTGAAGATTGAAGAAACGAAATCTTGCTGTCTTGGAATCCGTGCGTCTTAGGTACGGGACGGCCGGATTTAGCAGTGTCTGCCCGGGTGTCTTCAAGGGAATCCGGGCGTCTTCTGGGCTTGCTGCCCGGGCGTCTTTGGGAGAAGACGGCCGGATTGTGGAGGTGGAGGACGGGCGTCTTCCAGTCAATCCGCACGGATTGCTGGACAGCTTTACTTCTTTCTTCTTTTCTTCCTTTCCTTCCTAAAATCCTTGGGGATTTTCTCGGGGATGCAAGGATCCTTTCGCGCCATTGCCCATCTACTATAGTATGTACAAAGGCTTTCTAATCTTGTCTCTCCTTGATGCTTGGTCATTGAATTTAATCAATTTAGTATCATTTTGCCATGAAAATGCAAGGTTTGCACTCCTTTCCTACCAAGGACACAAAACCTCAAAGAATATGCAAAACAATGAACTAAAGACAATAAATGACCCAAATATGCACTAAAAAGCATGGGAACAAGGCTATTTCGGGGATTAAATATGCGCTAATTATGGTCACATCAATGATGAGTCTAACTGAGCTTCCTGATTCATTTTGGGGTTTCGCCCTCTTGTCTGCAGTATTCTCACTAAATCGAAGCCCGACTAAAGCGGCCAACAAGACTCCATATAAGATATGAAAGGGAAAGGTCCCTTATTTGTCATTCATGAGGATTTGGGGGTGCGAGGCGTATGTCCAGAAAAAGTCTGACGACAAACTCGCACCAAGGTCTGACATATGTCTTTTTGTAAGATACCCTAAGGAAATGAGTGGTTATTATTTCTACAACCGTCACGAGAACAAAGTGTTTGTGGTTCGTGATGCTGTCTTTCTAGAAAAAAAGTTTATTTCTAAAAGACAGAGTGGGAGAAAATTTAAACTTGACGAAGTTCAAGAGCCACAAACCGAGAATGATGTGGAGGAGAACGTGGAGAATAATGTTCCCTCCTCTTCTGAGATGGTAATCGTTCCTAGGAAGTCAGGTAGAATCAGTCATCCACCTGACCGATACCTCGGAAACATCGAAGAGGAAAATAGTGATTTGTTACTTTTAGAAAGTGACAAACCTACTACCTCAAAATCGGCCATTTCTGGGCCCGACTTCGCGCATTGGCTTGAAGCCATACAATCCAAAATGGATTACATGTACGAGAACCAAGTGTGGGACTTGGTGGATTTACCTGAGGGAGTGCAACCCCTTCAGTGTAAATGGATATTTAAGATCAAACTCGGCATGGATAAAAATATAGTTGTTTACAAAGCTAGATTGGTGGCAAAAGGTTTCACTCAAGTTCATGGTCTTCACTATGACGAAACCTTCGCTCAAGTCGCTATGCTTTAGTCCATTAGGATTATCTTAGCGGTTGCCGTATTTCATGATTATGCGATTTAGCAAATGGATGTCAAAACTGTCTTCTTGAATGGGATTCTAGAAGAGGAAGTGTACATGACACAACCTGAAGGTTTTGTAGATACATCTAACCCTAAGAAGGTGTGTAAGCTTAAGAGATCCATCTATGGTCTTAAGCAAGCATCTAGGAGTTGGAACCATCGCTTTGATCATGTTATTAAACAATATGGTTTTACTCGAAGTGTTGAGAAACCTTGTTTATACATGAAGTTTAGTGGGAGTAAAGTTGTTTTCCTTATCTTATATGTGTATGACATATTGCTCATCGAGAATGATGTACCGACGCTCACTTCCGTTAAGGAGTGGCTAGGGAATCATTTCCAGATGAAGGACTTGGGAGAGGCACAACGCATTTTGGGTATCCAGATCTACAGGAATATGTCCAAGAGGATACTAGCATTGAGGCAATAAACTTATATTGATAAGATTCTTGATCGATTCAATATGAAGGACTCCAAGAGAGGCTTTCTTTCTATAGGTCAAGGGAGTACTTTGAGCAAGTCACAGACTCCCTCTACACCTCAGGAAATTGAACGCATGAAGACCATCCCTTATGCTTCCGCTGTTGGGTCTATCATGTATGCTATGGTTTGCACTCGTCCCGACGTTACGTATGCTTTGGGCATGATAAGTCGTTACCAATCCAAACCAGGTGAGTGTCACTGGATAGCCGTAAAGAACATCCTTAAGTACTTGAGAAGGACTAAGGATTCGTTCTTAGTGTTTGGAGGAGAAACTGAATTGCTTGTAGGAGGTTACACGGACGCTAGTTTCCAAACCGATCGGGATGATTTGAAATCCCAATCCGGCTATGTCTTTATGTTGAATGGAGAAGGTGTTTGCTGTAAGAGCTTCAAGCAAAGTGTCACTGCGGATTCTACAACAGAAGCCGAGTACCTGGCAGCATCGGCAGCTGCAAAGGAAGCTGTTTGGATTCCGCAATTCATAGAAGGACTAGGAGTAGTCCCTACCGCAGAAAACCCTATCACTCTGTATTGTGATAATAGTGGGGCTATCTTTCAAGCTAAAGAGCCCAAATCTAGTAATAAATCCAGACAAATAGAAAGGAAATATCATGTAATAAGAGATTACGTGGAAAGGAAGGAAATTGACATTTGTAAGGTTGGGACAAACGATAATATTGCTGATCCTTTAACCAAGCCTTTATCAAAGGCTAAGCATGATGGTCATGTCGTCGCAATGGGATTGAGACGAGTACCGGAATTTCTTTAGATTATGGATATGTCATAATTGGATATTGTATCAATTTTATATATGTGATCATCACATTCATTGTTTAAGTTTTCATTTATGAATTCGTTCTTTTAATAAGACTAAATTTCGATACTCTGTTTATCCAAATAGGTTGTATGACAACTTGAACCCTATTCAAGTGAACAAGATGAACTTTGTATTTTGTCCCTAGTCACATAATGAGGTGACGTCTCAAAGTGACTAGATTATAAGTCGATCGATGGTTGGTTTAATACCATGAGGTCATAGAGATAACTGGTCGATTACATAGGCAGACTGTATGACACTTTTTTGGACAATGATCATTTATAGAGTCCCTTATTTTTATTACAGACATCTGGTCGTGGAAGGGACTTCTATGATATTCCTATGAGTCAATTCTTTTGACTGGAGACTATTATCTGAGTCAGTGAAGTTTCCGAGTGACCTTGGTTTTTGTCCTAGGTCGTGCCGTGAAAGGAGGCCAAAGGGCATCCACTGGGTCATTGTGATCTGCATTGAGCGAAGATAGATAGGGCATACTGTTTTAGCAAGACTTTCCCTGAAAGGATCCGGCTTGATTATAAAGTAATTAGGGTATTTAGTTCTGCAAATTAGGGATAATATAATAGAAGAATTATAGATGGAGATTGAATATAGGTAGTGTTATTGTATTTCTTTGATAAGCCGATTACAAATCTTGTATGTAAGTATGAGTATTCAGTAGAGAATAATGAGAATAATGTGTATCCTTTAAAAATGTTAAATAATGCTATTTATACTCTTCAAAAATTAACGTTGCATGCCACCCAACGTTCTTCTTGACCGTTTTCAGTTGTTAGCTAGAAAATAGGGCACATTTCCTATTTATCCGCTTGACCCAGTCTTCTTCAACAAACTTCGGCTTATATTCCTTTGCATGATCTGGTACATGGAAACATACTATTCTTAGAGTTGGACTAGGTCTTCCATGATAATAGGGCATGTGTATAACTGTCTTGCTTGCTTGCTGATCAGCCGTCTTGCTGGGGAGTTCCATCAAGCTACTTTAATATCATTATCAGGCTTTTCTTCCTGGACCTTAACAGCTTATTTATCCTCTAGTGTTCTTCTCCTGTCAAATAATAACTGTACTTTCCCGGACTTTGATTGCCCCAATCAGCCTAATAAGGCCAGGCTAGGTTACAATCAAACCAGGCTAATTTGGGCCTAACAATTGCCCCTGGACATTTTACCCGTGCTGGATCAGGCCAGGGGTGAGATGTCAATTTACCGGGCTAAACAAATTAAAAGAATCAGATTTATTCAAGGACTCTTAGACTTCTAGTGACCGTTAAACACTGCAACGGCTAACTGTATGATGTCATGCTGACAGTTTTGCATTTTCTAGGGTTTTTGCACCATTGCTCCTCCTCTATAAATACGGTATTTGTGATGAGTTTATTTTTCACCAAATTTCTTCCACTTTTCTTGCTAAGTTTTCTCTAGAATTCTCCCCTATTTCCCAGGAATTCCAGTTTGCTAACTTATAATTTCTCATAAAATTCATCATTATAAACAAAAAATCGAAGGATATGGGAGCCAAAAAGCGTCATGCTTCCCAGAAAGCTGCTGCTGAGCCTGAACCCAAAGATATCCATGAGTAAGAGGTGCTTGAAATTGATCCTCCTGCTCGTGCTATAGCCTTTAAATATCAAGACTCTATTTCTTCTGCTCTTCAATCTCTGGATCCTTATTTCCCTGAAGAAAACTTATTGAAAACGAACTATGATAGGGTTTTAAGGGAGAAAAAAATAATTCCTGATTCGGCTGAGGTTTGGATTCCTGAGTCTTGTCCAGTTAGAGCCAATTGGGTGTCACCTGGTTGGTTTTGTATTTATGAATGGGCGTTCAAAGCCGGTTGTAAGTTACCTTTTACTCCTTTAATGATTGATACTATTCGTGCTATGGAAGTATCACCTTTCCAAATCATGCCAATGGTTTGGAAACTTGTCCATTCTATTGAAAATTTATGTGCTAAGCATAGTCTTGTAATTACTATTAATGATATCAAGGCAGTATATCATATGAAAAATCCTTCTACTGGTCGTTTTAATTTGAGAATTAAGTCAAAAATGCCTCCATTAATTACTAACCTGGACTCTGGAGATGATAAAAGTTGGGCGAAGACTTTCCTGTTTATCCGGACTGAGAGCCTGGGGTCAGGCTTTGATTATTTGAGATATCCTCCTTTGGAGAGTGGTAGGTTTCCTGTACTCTTAATTTGCAATTTATATTAAACGAAATTAGGATATTTAATTTTTACCTGTGCATTTTTTGGTAATATTTGTAGCTCCTGATTGGAAATTCGACCCTCTTGACGAGGATGGTGTTTTAAGGATAGAGGCTTTTCTTTCTATTCCTGAGGAAAAGAGGGCTTGGCCTGCAAGTCTAGGCAGGGATTTATTGCCCCGGTATATGAAGACGAATCTGAGTAAGGTCAAAGTACCCAAAGGCAAGCCTAGCTCCACTGCTCTTTTCTGTATGTCTTCTATATGTCTTTATGTCAATTGTTGTCTTCTTATCGCTTCTCTTCTGATATTTATGTATATTCTTTATATATTCAGTATTCAAGTCTTCTGTTGGGTTGGCCATCTTTACTGCAAAAGATTTAAAGGCCGGAGTGGCTAGGATTGCTGAACAGTCCAATAGCCAGGAGGCTAGTGGGAGTGATAAGACGCTTGACATTTTAGTTTCTGATGTCCAGCCTCCCCAGGATCCACCCAGGCTAGTATCACCGGAGGTTGTTCAGGCTTCCAAAAGGAGGAGGGAAGATGTTATTCCTGAAGAGGAAGGGAGAGAGAAAGAGCCTATTCAAGCTCAACCAATTAGGAGTGTCAGGCAAGTGTCTGCTAGGATGGACGATATGGATGCTGCCTGGGCACAGATAAATGAATTTTCTGCTAGTATGAGCGGCCAACTTTTTTCTGCTAATACCCTTGAGTCTTCTACTAAAGTGGTTTCTATCTTGTCTTCTCTTGTGACAAAGGCTGCTGAGCTTGCTTCTCAAGCTAAGGAGGTTAGTTGTAAAGGGATATTTTAACTGTTATGTGTTCTTTGCGTTGCTTTATATTTGGCTGATTGACATTCTTTTGTTTCTTGTAAGGATTGGATGCCGGGTTGGCTACTGCTTGTCAGCTCAGGGATGCCCAGGCTAGGGTTTCTAGCTTGGAGGAGAAATTAGATAAAGTTAATCGTGTGCTGCACACATCCAGGGGTAATGAGGTTGTACTTCAATCTCGGCTGGGGTTTGCTAGAGAGGCATCCAGGGCTACTTTGGTTTGTGAGGTGGCTGCAAAATATGTTGAGAAGGTTGTCAGGCAAGAGTTGGAGGCTGTAAGGGAAGAGCTGAAGACTGTCAAGGAAGAGCTGGCTGCCGAGAAGCAGGCAATGCAGGATCAGCTGAGGAAAAATGAAGAGCTCAGTGCTGAAAAGGAGCTAGTGGAGGCGCGGCTTGCTGATGCTGCTCAGTATTTCTTTGGGAAAGGCCGGGTTGATGCTATGAGGGATCCGGAATCTGACCGGGCTAATTGGGATCCGGATCGGGATGAGACAGCTCTGGACACTCAGTATCCTGATTTGGCCAATATGGGTCAAGAAGAAGAAGTGGATTCTCCTCCTTCTAAGGAGAAATCTGGTGATCAGGAAAAGGTGGATGGTTGTGAGTCGGTTACAGGTTCGAAGCCTGCTTAGATTTGTGTTTTTCCTTTTCGTTTTGGCGCATCCAGGGGGGATGTTCCTGGAATGAATATTTATTAGGTATATTTTGGCCCATCCAGGGGGGATGTTCCTGGTATGGATAATTATTAGGTATGTGGTAAGGCTAGCTTTTTTGGATGAATATTTTGTTTCGGTTTTGAATAAATATTTGGTATTTGTTGGTTTCTTTTTGCGTTTTGATAAGGTACATTTGTAGTGTTGGATGTGTACTGGATCTGGCCAGTTTTTTGACTGGATCGGGCCAGTTTTTTGTGCTGGATCTGGCCAGTTCATTGTATTATGGGTGGGGTTTTTGCCTGTCTGGAGGCCTTATGTCCTCTGCCTGTCTGGAGGGCTTATGACCCATCTATGTTATACAAGCCAGGAAAAGATTTTCCAGATTTGTATATTAAATTGAGCCCAATATTTGAAGGCCTGTTTTTGCAACTGAAAGTTGGGTATCAGTTGGATATCAGTGGGGTGGCCCCCAATCTTTAAGATTTGTTTTAAGTAAAGTGCAGTATGTAAAACAAATATTGAAGATTCTACTCGGTAAGAGGAAATATGAGAATATTGACAAGTACTTGGGCACATAATGGAAAGAAAATATATAAGGCATTTATTCATATAATGGCAAGTATCATACATTCAGTTTCATATCAGGCCAAACAAAAAATATTAAGATAAAAATTATACCTGGACAGGGAGATATATTTTATATGTAAAATAGTTTTAAGTGTGCAATATTCCAAGCTCTTGGGATCATTTTGAAGGAAATGTAGATTCATATACATGTTAACATACTCAAATATGTCAAAACTAATTTGTCATAAAATTAAAACGGATCTTATGCATGCAAACAATAATATAAATAGAGGAGAAATCATGTCCTTACATTGTAAATTTCGGCTATTAGGGCACAAGAGAGATCACCTTTCTCTTCTTGTTCTTGAGCTTTTCCATTGGAAGAATAAAGATCTAAGTGTAAGATCTCTCCCTATGTATTATACCCAAGGCTCCTCTTAATATAATTAATATTACAAATACTAGTTATAATATTAATCAAAGGTAGAAAATTGAACCAAAACTTTTATAAAACACTTATTTGTTTCGGTTTTTAAGAGAGAAGAAGAGAGGATTTTATCTCACTAGAAATCTCTATATTTGATGATGGAATAGAATGAATAATGATATACAACATTTTGTATATTATTAGGTAAAAATAAAACAAAAGCCATGATGGCTTTTGCCTTCTCAAAACCGGGTAAGAGGAGGGGTTTTTGGGGAGCCAATGCATGAACACCTTTGTCTTCACAAGAATATTAGGGTTGCATGGCTAGGAATGTAGGTAATCATTGTGTTCTTATAATAATTAAACAAACACAATATTAGCTTCCACTAACCTTTTATTTCGGCACAATGGATAATATAGAGTCCATATTATTTTTGTCAATTGTCTATATGTTACATGTCACATGTCACATATATTTGTTATGTAATTTTTATCATATCAAAAATCAACGTATTAATAAAAATACGTCACATACAAAAATTGACTTAGTAATTTCATAATTACTTATGCCAAAAATTTTACCAATTTATAAATCACAACTGATTGTATTTATAATAATTCATTCAATTTAATTGTTACATTAAACAATTATTTCATCCGAGTAATGATACAATTCAATTACTCAGACCGTATCTTATTTAATCCCAATTCAATATGATACGTAAATTTTACTTCCAAAATCGTCCGTCAATTTTCAAGTAATTTAATTAACTCGTAACATTATACGATTAATTAAATAATCAATTAAGAGTGTTGCCCTTTAGGTATGACCTAGGGGGTCAACTGATCACCACCGTCACACGACAGTAATGTCAAACTCTAGTCAGCCAATCATTACCGATATATGTTGACCAGTTGACAGTAACAAAATTACTTCCCAATTGTATTCATTTTAATGAGACTTAAACATGTGATCATCATGATCAACAGTCGTGATCGCATTATTGTCGGAGGACACATATTCCAACAATCTCCCACTTGTCCTCGACAAGTGTGCGTCACCAATTCTCTTGTCCTATTACTATCTCCCACTCAATGCAAGGTGTCTTTCAGGTCGTACTTGCAAGTGATCATATCAAGAGTGGTTTCCTCGATCTGGAGAATAACTGATTGACCGGATTTATCCACTCTGGATGCCATCCGAGCGTGGCCACGCATTTCCAGTTCATTACTCCTCGAGTGGCCCTGAGATATTGTTATAACCCTGACTAGGGGTGGACAATTCCTATCGCACTCATCCCTTCGACTAGCCACACCATCATAACCCAAAATATGCCCATTTGACCCCATTTACGAAGGTCGTAGTAACACAAATCAAAGTTAATCTGAAACTGTGCCATCTTAGGAGAATAGTCTTTAGTCAAAAGAATCGACTCATTTGAATACTATAGTAGCTCTCGCCACGACCAGGCTATATAAATTTGCCAGAACTCTATAAGCGGTCATTAGGCCCGACAAAATGTTCCTAACAATCTGCCTATGTGATCGACTAGTCATCTCACATGACTGTATGGCACTTGAACTTGCCATCAATCGCCTCACACTCTAGTCACTTCGAGACGTCACCTCATATAAGTAACTATGGGCAAAAACAATGTTAATCCATGTTCACTTTAACGGGGTTCAATTGTCTCTACAACCCGTTTGGATATAACAATGTTCAAAGTGAGTTAATAATAACTCAAATGACAAGTGTCGACATCACACTCGGGTAGTCAATATCATATTACAACCTTGTGATGTTTATCATAAGTATAAACACTTATTGATTACAATAGAAGTTTAACATCCCATGTGTCCATGTGTTCAAACTTCTTACACTTGCATTTTCCTTTACATTCATGTTTTCTCTCATAGCATGAATCTTACCAAGTACACATCAAGGTTCTCGACCTTGGTTTTGGTTCTTTAACTTGAAAGAACTTTCTTATCGCTCATCTCATAACGAACGAATTTGCGATGAATAATACAACTTGTACTGATCAAGTGTTCCATCCACACACAATGCACTAGGTATATGTTTTGTAGAATCTTGTAACAATTTACAAGATTATTCAGCTTAGCACTTCTCACAAGTCCTAGCTTTACTAGGAAAGATTGTTTTTGAATAACTTCTTATTCAACCAAGCATCTTTCCAAAGCTTCTCATTTCTCTTTCTAGCTCGAAAGTTTTAGGATTCTCATAAATCCTTACCTGTGTTCGGATTTCATATATATGTGCAACCTATTGTCACATAATCGAGTATTCCGTCAAACACCGAAATCGCTCATCGGATTCTACTCGAGAATTCATGACGTTTCTTTTATGGCTCACCAACCAATCATCATGCTCTTATGCATATGATTCAAAATTGGACACGTACATGATCATTCTAATGGCGGAAACATTAGTTACTAATAATCATGAGATCAACCGTTCTCAGGTTCAATGAACTACCATGATTGCTAATGGTAATCCCATTTTCATTCATATGAATAACCTATGTATATGTTGATATGATGTGTATCTCTTAATACTAATCCAACATTCCTGATGCAATTGGATTCATCATTGTCCATTTTCATCCAGAATTGAAAACTCAAACGCTTCTTTATGAAAGAAGGCATTAGCTCGTCATTCTTTAATGAGTAATGAGTTTTATACATTCAAGGATGATAGCTCCCACTAAATTCCATGTCTTCACATGAGAATTTCCTAACTCCCACTCAATTCAACATATTTCGAAATTGACTTCTCAATCGAAATTTGTCAAAGATATAAATATAAATTGCTTTGCCAAGTTACTAGGATAAAACCATATATGTTCCCATCATATCCTTTCAAAAAGCCTATTTTGAAGTGTTCTCATCTCAACCTTACGGAAAGAGATTTTTAAATCTCTAACACACTCATGTCATAATGATGTGTAGTAATGTCATTATTCAAATATAAACAATATCTAGAATACGTCCCTCGCAAATACCCTTTTGGAAGGAGATTTAACCATTTCATAGCGAGGTTAAGCAATGACATTTGCGTGGTTAAAACGTTGGCTATTGAAGATATCGGAATATCAATCTTTGCAACTTAATCTTGATCATAACTAGTATGTTACTTTGATTCATTTAGGCTCTTAAGTAAAACTCATGATTGAAACTATTTGGTCAAAATTTATCATATAGAACTTAGTCAAAACTTGTTAAGACTTTACATTAGTCATTTTTATCCAAAACAACTTTTGGTCTCCTCGTGTAGTTATTTTGAGAATTTACTCTTATGATTACTACATTTGGTCTCATTAGTTATATAGAACTAACTTGAGACCATAGATCTCATCTATTTGGTATACTATGTAAATAGATATACCTTTATTCAAATCATTTTCTCTTGTGTAGATCTACATTTACACAAGTACAAAATTTTATCTTGCCTTGTGTGTTGTGTCCTCATTTTTCTCCCACTCTATCTTTAGAATAAATACACTATATATTCAAATATAGCATATGAGACACTAATCAATGATGTTGAAGTATAAGGAGAACTATCTCATAGACAGACTAATAGTAATTGATTTCATGTGTGTACTTGGTGATTGACATACCTTTAAGAGAGTTCATAGACTCAAAATCACTTCATAAATGATCATACACAAGCCTTAAGCATGTGGACATATAATGAAACTCGTCATTATAATTGTCTATTAGATCACCTTTAAGTGAATGATCTTATGTTTCAAAACGCAAGCATTTAAAGATGAATTTTAGAACATTAAAAGGATAAATGATAAAACGGGTGACTTGGGTTGCAAACCAAGTCACTATCATCCAAAATACAACTCTTTATCCAAAATACTTTTCCATGTCGAACACGGAAACTCAAAGTTCTAGAATCCAAAACATAACTTAAAATAAGACAATGAAAAACAAAGCTCCATAAAAGCTATTCTTAGCTTCTCCATGGTTTCTCATGCTTGTTTTTCTTTTCCCTTGTCTTTGCTTGGTGGAGGCCCAATTTACAATAAAAAGGGAGATACATTATCACAACTTTGCATCATAATACCATAGTTGAATTTAGAAACATAAAAGAAGGTTAGTCATTTACCTACTAGAGTGATCTTTCCAGCTTTGATATCACCATGGTATTTGGAACAATTCCTTTTCCAATGACCCATGCCGTTACAATAATGGCATTTGTCAAGAGGACCCTTCTTCACTTTGGATGTGCTAGCTTCACAAGACTTAGCTTTGGTGAATGTGGGAGCTTGCTTCTTGCCCTTTCTCCCATTCTTCTTGAACTTCCCCTTACTCTTTGTGCTTATGTTAAGCACATCGTTGGGAGGGTTCACATTTAACCACATGTCCCTCTCGGCTTGCACAAGTAACTTGTGCAACTCCTCAAGAGACACATCCTTGTCTTGCATGTTGAAATTCACCCGGAATTGCACATATGCCTTGACTTTAGACAAGGAGTGTAGAATCCTATCTACGATGAGTTCTTTGGGGATTTCAACCTTTTGAATTTTCAAGGTCTCGACAAGCTCCATGAGTTTGAGCACATGAGGGCTAACCTTTTGGCCCTCTTTGAAGTCGAGATCAAAGAATGCCGCGGCCGCCTCATATTGGACGATCCGCGGAGTTTGTGAAAACATGGTCACAAGTTTGGAGTAAATCTCATTAGCATTGCCCATTTTGAAGGCTCTCCTTTGGAGTTCCGCCTCCATTGCAAATATCAATACATTTTTCATTGTGGCGGACTCCTTTTGGTAAGCCTCATAGGCTTCCCTAGTGGCCGCGGTGGACCTAGCGGAGGGTTCGGGTGGAGAGGCCTCGGTAAGGTAACGAAGCTTGTCGTCACCCTCGGCGGCTAATTTGAGTTGGGCATCCCACTCGGAGAAATTTGACCCATTCTTTTCAAGTTTACATCGATCCATAAAGGATCGGAGCCAAGATGAAGTAGCGAGTGGTGTAGCATTAGGAGTTGGTGTTGCCATTTGTTATGAATAAGAAGTGGTCTACAAAACAAAATATAAGGAGTAAAACATATGTCGTTTTAATTATACTCGTAAAAATGAATGATTTAAACAAGTTTTATGCATTTTTCTAGTGACCTCTACCCAACTAGAATAAATGATTCCAAGACCCAAATTCATATCGACTTAGGCACGGGGTAGCCGATGAAACCCTCCTCAATATAACTCGGTGGATTAACCTTTTAATCGATTCTACTTTTAGAACTCTTGGTCGATAAAATTACTCTAATATTTATCTATAGCCCAAAACACATCAATAAGGGCACGGGGTAGCCGATGAAACCCTTATCAATTACTTTTGTTGAGTTCAATCCAAATTTCGAATAAATGTGTCCATTATCCAAACCCACATTAACTTAGGCACGGGGTAGCCGATGAAACCCTCATCAACATGAATTCGGTGGATTAGACATTTATCACCCACTTCCCCTACGTAACAAGGTTTGTACCCCGGGGTAGCCGAGTGCACTCCCTCACGAAATAGGTTTTCATGGTTTCTACTATTTGGTAAGGCTATGTCTCAATTGATAGTTTTAGCGAGAGGTCATGTCAATTTATTATCTATCACGTTTTAAGTTAACTAAAGCGGTGAACTACGATAATTCTAATTGACACGGTCGATAAACTCGATAAAAAGACAATGCATGTTTAGTTATGGCGATTTAGCGATGCATGTGACATAAAATAAAATGCAAGCATAAAATAAATAAATCCTAGTATGGCCTTCCTAAAAAGAAAAACTATTAATCTATTACACATTCGGAAACCAACTCCATTGGTCCCTTGAACTTCGGTTGTGACACGCATCTCGAGGTAACACCGTCTTTATGTATCGCCATTCTTGAAGTAATCCGTCTTTTGGAACTCCGGAATGAATAAAATTACATAATGAATTACATAATTTCCTATTATACATTTGTAACTAAAGTAAAATAAATCTATTAAATTACAAAACGGTGATACGAGATCACAATAAAAATTACAACCGAATCGATATTCCCATACATTTCGGGAAATACCAATTAAAATCTAAGGCCATACTAAGTAAAATTACATAATTCAAAATTACATAAATTAAAATTATGACAATCATAAAGAAAAATGCAGCATTATAATATGTATAAACATGCGCAATTTTTATGCTAAATCGCCTTTTAATTAGCCAATATCGTATATTACTCGGTTTTTACGGATTTGCGTGATTTCAACATTTTATAATCACAAAAATGCATAAACTCATATTTATGCATAAGTTAATTACCCTAACCTCTTAGGACTCAAAATATAGTCTTCACTAATAATTTGACCATAATTAACCTTTATTTACAAAATTGTTCATAAATGGACCAAAAAATTTCAAAAATAAGCCATTAAACTTCAAATAAATCGAAAAACTTCAAATAAATTTGAAATTTGAAATTTAAATTCATGAACGTTCTGGAAAAATTCCATGACACTCATAATGTTCAAAATCTTAGGTTAAAAATTTCGAAAATTTTCCGGAAAAACAATGTTGCGGTTTATCGATATTTAATAAAATAATCATAAAAACATGGAAAAATTATTTTCATTAACCTTTCAATTTTAGATCTGAAAAAAATATAATAAAATGCAACATTAGACGTTTTTCCTAAGTCATAGATTATATTTTATTAATTTTCACTAATAATGTCACTATTTATGCCATTTTTCTTCAAAAATTCATAAATCATGCTAAAAGACTTCTTTATAGCCAATTATTTTACACACATCTTGTAAAATTTCATGTGACAACATATAAATTTTCTATGACCAGATTCGAAATTTAACTCGAATTAACCTATTTTTCCCTTAAATCTGAATTTAATGATGAAAAATTCATTTTTCGAGCATAACAAGTCCAAAAATTATGAAAATTTACAGGTTATCTCAAAATAATATATGTAACAACATATCCAAAAACCAAGTGAAAATTCGAAGTATAGCTATTTTTAGACCAAAAATGACATTTTTACTCATAAAATCACATTTAAATGCCATTATTGTAAATTATGAACAATAAAAATCCGAAAAATTAACCAAAATATCCTAAAACACTTTAGGACCAGAAATATTAACATGCATGTAATAATTTCGTGATATATCATAATAACACAAATTTTACAAGTTTTATTTTGTTATTCATATAACTCGGAAAAACTTTTAACCAATTTGCATGCAAACAACCGTGGCTCATGATACCGATTGAAGGAAATGTAGATTCATATACATGTTAACATACTCAAATATGTCAAAACTAATTTGTCATAAAATTAAAACGGATCTTATGCATGCAAACAATAATATAAATAGAGGAGAAATCATGTCCTTACATTGTAAATTTCGGCTATTAGGGCACAAGAGAGATCACCTTTCTCTTCTTGTTCTTGAGCTTTTCCATTGGAAGAATAAAGATCTAAGTGTAAGATCTCTCCCTATGTATTATACCCAAGGCTCCTCTTAATATAATTAATATTACAAATACTAGTTATAATATTAATCAAAGGTAGAAAATTGAACCAAAACTTTTATAAAACACTTATTTGTTTCGGTTTTTAAGAGAGAAGAAGAGAGGATTTTATCTCACTAGAAATCTCTATATTTGATGATGGAATAGAATGAATAATGATATACAACATTTTGTATATTATTAGGTAAAAATAAAACAAAAGCCATGATGGCTTTTGCCTTCTCAAAACCGGGTAAGAGGAGGGGTTTTGGGGAGCCAATGCATGAACACCTTTGTCTTCACAAGAATATTAGGGTTGCATGGCTAGGAATGTAGGTAATCATTGTGTTCTTATAATAATTAAACAAACACAATATTAGCTTCCACTAACCTTTTATTTCGGCACAATGGATAATATAGAGTCCATATTATTTTTGTCAATTGTCTATATGTTACATGTCACATGTCACATATATTTGTTATGTAATTTTTATCATATCAAAAATCAACGTATTAATAAAAATACGTCACATACAAAAATTGACTTAGTAATTTCATAATTACTTATGCCAAAAATTTTACCAATTTATAAATCACAACTGATTGTATTTATAATAATTCATTCAATTTAATTGTTACATTAAACAATTATTTCATCCGAGTAATGATACAATTCAATTACTCAGACCGTATCTTATTTAATCCCAATTCAATATGATACGTAAATTTTACTTCCAAAATCGTCCGTCAATTTTCAAGTAATTTAATTAACTCGTAACATTATACGATTAATTAAATAATCAATTAAGAGTGTTGCCCTTTAGGTATGACCTAGGGGTCAACGATCACCACCGTCACACGATAAATGTCAAACTCTAGTCAGCCAATCATTACCGATATATGTTGACCAGTTGACACTAACAAAATTACTTCCCAATTGTATTCATTTTAATGAGACTTAAACATGTGATCATCATGATCAACAGTCGTGATCGCATTATTGTCGGAGGACACATATTCCAACACATTTCGCCATCCAGGGTTTGTAATCTATAAGCTCCCTGGCCGACTATTGAGTCAATCAGGTAGGGACCTTCCCAGGTTAGGGCCAATTTGCCAGCATTCTTCTCTTTTGTGTTTTGAAAGACTTTTCTGAGAACAAGGTCTCCTACCCTGAATACTCTAGCTTTGACGGTCTTGTTGTAGCGTTTTGAAACTCTTTGCTGATATGCTGCCAATCTAATGCTGGCTGCATCTCTTAGCTCTTCCGTCAAGTCCAAGTTATCCTCTATTAGAGGTATATTGCTTGTTATCGACCTTAGCTGGGATTACTGCTTCACATCTCTAATGCTGATATGCTGCCAATCTAATGCTGGCTAATGGAATGTCGACCTTAGCTGGGATTACTGCTTCACATCCATAGACCAAGGAGTAGTGGGTTTGGCCTGTGGATGTTTTAGGCGTGGTTTTGTCAGCCCAGAGGACCAAGGGGAGCTCTTCAGCCCATCTACCTTTCCTTCTTTCTAGCTTCTTCTTTATGCAACTGATTATTACTTTGTTACTAGATTCTGCCTGGCCGTTAGCTTTTGGATATCCTAGTGTAGAGGTTACCAGGATGATGTTCCATTAAGCACAGAAGGCTGTTGTTCTTTTTCCCACGAATTGCGTGCCATTGTCGCATACTATTTCAGAGGGGATGCCATATCTACATATGATGTTGTGTCTGATGAAAGCTATGACATCCTTTTCTTTGACTTGCCTGTATGAATCAGCTTCTATCCACTTGGAGAAGTAGTCAGTCATTGCTAGCATATAAACGTTTTGCCCGGGTGCTTGAGGTAGTTTCCTTACTATATCCATGCCCCACTTCATAAATGGCCAGGGTGCGGATATAGAATGTAGTTCCTCAGATGGCTGGTGGTTATATGGTCCGTGAATCTGGCAAGCCTCGCATTTAGAGCTGAATTCCAGGCAATCGACCCTCAAAGTGGGCCAATAATATCCTGTTCTGAGTACCTTGCTTGCCAGGCTTCTTCCGCCCTTATGATTTCCACAGTATCCTCCATGGATTTCTGATAGTATCTGTTCAGCTTCTTGTGGTTCCAGGCATCTGAGGTATGGTTCTACCTGCGATTTATTAAAAAGTACGTTGTTAATAATAATATATGAAGCAGCTTTTATTTTTAGTGCCCTAGCATCTTGCTTATTTAGGGGAAGGATTCCCTGTTGTAGCCAATCGTAGTAAGGTTTTGTCCAAGAATTGGCAACATATATTGGGAAAATTTCATCTTGCTTATTTATTGAAGGTTCTAATAAATGTACGATGGGTATTTTGTCAAAATCAAGGGGACTGAAGTTGGATCCTAGGCCGGCTAAGGCGTCGGCCTGGGTATTCAAGTCCTTGGGAATTTGGTCAATATTAAAATTGCGGAATTTTGATTTTAAATTTTGGACAACTTCCAAATAAAGCATCATTTTTGAGTCTTTTGCAGTATATATTCCATTTACTTGGTTTGAAATAAGAAGGGAATCAGTACATACCTTTAGGTTTTGTACACCAAGGTCAATATATACCTTTAATCCAGCTATTAGGGCTTCATATTCTGCCTCATTGTTGGTAGCTTCAAATGCACAGCTTATAGCTTGTCCTATCTTATCCCCCTGTGGCGATTTTAGTACTACCCCTAGGCCTGTGCCCCTCATGTTGGCTGCACCATCGACAAATAGGGTCCATTCTAGGTCTGTTTGGTCGTTGGTCAGTCTATTTACTTCTTTTATTAGGTCAGGTTCTAGGGCTGGACTAAAATCAGCCACAAAGTCTTCTAGTGCTTGTGACTTAATTGTTGTCCTTGGTTCAAATGTTATGTTGTATGTGCTTAGCTGGACTGACCATTTGCACATTCGTCCGGACAATTCTGGTTTCCTAAGTACAGCCTTGATAGGAAGATTGGTTCTGACTATTATAGGGTGGGTTTCAAAGTAAGGTCTTAACTTTGTGCAACTCATAATTAAAGCTAAAACGTATTTTTCAAGTAGGCCATACCTGATTTCTGCATCCAGTAGACTTTTACTTACGTAATAAACAAGGTGTTGTTGTCCGTCTACTTCTTTGACCAGGACTGCACTGATAGCAGTTTCTGTGACTGACAGATATACTGTCAGGGGTTCATCTTTGACTGGTTTTGCCAACAAGGGAGGAGAGGATAGATATGTTTTCAGATCTTCAAAGGCAGCCTGATGATCAGGGGTCCATTGAAAGTCCTTGTTTTTTCTTAGCAGATTATAGAATGATTTGCACCTTTTTGATGATCTTGAAATGAATCTGTTCAGGGCTGCTATCCTCCCTGTCAGCTTTTGTATGTCTTTGACTGTCTTAGATGGTTCCAGCTCCAGGATGGCTTTGATCTGCTCGGGGCTGGCTTCTATCCCTCTTTTTGTCACCATATAGCCCAGGAACTTGCCTGCTGAGACTCCAAAATGGCACTTCTGTGGATTGAGCTTCATATTGAATTTCTCCAGTATTTGGAAGGCTACTTCTAGGTCTTTGACGTGGTCTTCTGCCCTTTTTTACTTGACTACCATGTCGTCTATGTAGACTTCCATGGTATCTCCAATTTGATCTTTGAACATCATGTTGACTAACCTTTGATAGGTTGCACCTGCATTCTTTAATCCAAAGGGCATAACAGTATAATAGTATATTCCTCTTTCAGTGATGAAAGCTGTACTTTCCTGATCTGCAGGGTGCATCTTTATTTGGTTGAATCCACTGGAGGCATCCATGAATGTTAACATCTCGTGGCCTGCAGTGGCATCCACCAGTGCATCTATGTGTGGAAAGGGAAATGGATCTTTGGGGCAGGCCTTGTTTAGGTCGGTGTAGTCTACACAGACTCTCCATTTGCCGTTTTTCTTTTGGACGACTACTACATTTGCAAGACAGTCAGGGTACATTACTTCCCTGATCATTCCCATCTCCAATAGCTTGTCAACTTCTTAGTTGATGATTTCATGCCTCTCTACAGCAAATTTTCTTCTTTTTTGCTATACATGCTTAAAGGATTTGTCAATATTTAACTTATGGGTTATAATATCAGCATCTATACCAGTCATATCAAAATGTGACCAAGCAAAACAGGACATTTTAGTTTTGAGAAAGCTGACCAGATTGGGTCTTACCGAGTCTGGTGCATCTGACCCTACATGTACCTTCCTGTCAGGGAATTCTGGGTCTAGAATGACCTCTCCTGTTTCCATCTGTGATTATGCAATATATTCTTTCCTGACAGGTGACTTTAATTGCTATGCTAGGGACTTACCTGACTTTGAGGGTTTCAAAGACTGGGTGTAGCATTCCTGAGCCGTCCTTTGTTCTCCCTTGATGGTGGTTATCCCCCATTCGGTTGGTATTTTCACACATTCATGGTATGTTGATGGGATTGCTTTGACGTTGTGGATCCATGGTCTGCCCAGGATTACATTGTATAAGGATAGGCAATCCATTACCACGAATCTTTCATATGAAGCCACGCCTTCCACATAGGTTGGCAGACTAATTTCTCCCAGGGTGTTCTTTGTTTCTCCACTGAACCCAACCAGGACGCTGGATTTCTTGATGATCTTCTCTTCATCTATCTTCATAGCTTTGAGGACGTCAACCATCACCAAATTGATTGAACTGCCCCCAATCTATCAGAATTCTTGACACCTTAGCTGTGCCAATTTGCATGGTAATTACCAAGCTGTCATGGTGCAGATCTGATATTCCCTGCAAGTCTGAGTCATCAAAAGTAATAGCAGCCAATGACTTAGATCTAAGAAGGGGCTGAAGTCTAGACTCCCTGGATATTCTTTTGGCAACCGAGCTGGTCAGATCACAGATTTCTAATCCTCCATTTATGAACTTGACTTCATAGATAAGGGGAGGAGGAGGAGGATCTCTGCCGTTCCCTGAATCTCTCTTGTTTTGTCCTTCATCTTTGTTCTTTGGCTACTGGATTAAGTCCTTCAGATAACCTTTCTTTAGGAGGTATGCTACTTGTTTCCTCAGTTGCATGCATTCTTCTGTGGTGTGCCCTATGTCCTGGTGAAAGTCACACCATCTCGTTGGATCTTTCCTAGGGATGTCGGATTTTTTGGGCCATCTGACCGTGTCCCCGAAGCTCTCCAGGCGTTTGATTAATCCTGCAGTATTTATAGAGAAGTTATTTTCAGGAATAGTTGGTAGGCTAGAAAGGTTACCTTTGTGTTCTTGTGCCATGTTGACTTCAGATCGTTCAGGCCTGGAATAGGGTGCTGATCTGGGATTGCCTCCTTTCTGGTAGGAGCTTTTCCTATTAGTGTGTCCATAGCCTTGCTTTCCTCCGGACGAATTTGTTCTGTAGTTGAGATCTTCCTCCAATCTGACATGTTCCAAGGCGATGGATTGAACAGTGGCAAAGGTTGGGCAGGCTTTTTTGGTTAAGTCTGCATAGATGTCGCTGTCAAGCAGGACTCCTTGCCTGAAGGCTTCTACTGCTGTTTCTTCGTCACACCTGGGAATGGCTACCTTCTCTTTGACAAATCTTGCCAGGAATTCTTTGAGAGATTCTTGAGGAAGTTGCTTTACCCTGAACAGGTTACTGGGTCTCTTGGCCATGTCTCTGCTGCTCACGAATTGTTGATTGAAGGCATTGACCAATTCTGCAAAATTCTTGATACTTCCATTTGGGAGATTGATGAACCATTGTAATGCTGCTCCGGTCAGGGTTGTACCAAAGCCTTTACACATGCAGACCTGCCTGAGTTCACTGGGTATTGAGGCAGCCAACATCTTTTATTTGAATATGGTAACGTGATTTTGTGAATCAGACGTTCCATCATAAGTTCTCATAGATGGGACGGTAAATTTCTTTGGGAGATCAATTTTTGCAATCTCATCTGCAAAGGGTGAATCAGCGAAGCTGTCAACTTCTACTTCAGCCACAGGGTCTGGCACACCAGGTATATTTTCTATTTTGTTGTGGAGTTTTTGAATTTCCTGAAGCATAGCCATCATTATTGCTGCTTCATTTTTGTTTGTTTCGTCATTGGGGATGATTTGAGTGCCGGATGGGGTATCTTTCTCTGGAGTTCCAAAACTGGAAAAGTCAATGTTTTTGATAATGGATGAGAATGGGGTTCCTGGTTCGAATCTGGTCTTGGAGCCTGAAGCCTGATTTTCCAATTTCTTCTTCAGGTTAGACTCAGATTCCTTCAGTCTACTGATTTCAGCTTCTGCTTGGGCTGTCTTTTCTTGAATTGTCTCCAACTCTTTGAATTTAGCCAAGGCAGCCGCCAATTGTTGTTCAGGGGTGAGTTCTACCATTTTTGTATGTGAATATTAAATGAAGAATGGTAAAAGAAATTTTTTGATTAATGAACTAGATGCCCCACGGTGGGCGCCAATTGTTTTAGCAGGACTTTCCCTGAAATGATCCGGCTTGATTATAAAGTAATTAGGGTATCTAGTTCTGCAAATTAGGGATAAGATTATAGAAGAATTATAGATGGAGATTGAATATAGGTAGTTTTATTGTATTTCTTTGATAAGCCGATTACAAATCTTGTATGTAAGTATGAGTATTCAGTAGAGAATAATGAGAATAATGTGTATCCTTTACAAATGTTAAATAATGCTATTTATACTCTAAAAAAAATTAACTTTGGATGCCACCCAACGTTCTTCTTGACCGTTTTCAGTTGTTAGCTAGAAAATAGGGCACATTTCCTATTTATCCGCTTGACCCAGTCTTCTTCATCAAACTTCGGC
This sequence comes from Silene latifolia, assembly GCF_048544455.1. Taxonomy (NCBI): domain Eukaryota; kingdom Viridiplantae; phylum Streptophyta; class Magnoliopsida; order Caryophyllales; family Caryophyllaceae; genus Silene; species Silene latifolia. The sequence continues at coordinate 398,723,882 of NC_133538.1, forward strand.
TTATATTCCTTTGCATGATCTGGTACGTGGAAACATACTATTCTTAGAGTTGAACTAGGTCTTCCGTGATAATAGGGCATGTGTATAACTGTCTTGCTTGCTTGCTGATCAGCCGTCTTGCTGGAGAGTTCCATCAAGCTACTTTAATATCATTATCAGGCTTTTCTTCATGGACCTTAACAGCTTATTTATCCTCTGGTGTTCTTCTCCTATCAAATAATAACTATACTTGCCCGGACTTTGGTTGCCCCAATCAGCCTAATAAGGCCAGGCTAGGTTAAGATCAGACCAGGTTAATTTGGGCCTAACACATACAGAAATTGTCCACCCATGTTGGGTATCCATATCTCAGGGCCACTCGAGAAGTTTTGACTGGAAATGCGTAGAGACGCTAGGAAGTAATCTATGGAAGATTTTTCTGGTCTTGCAGTCACACTCCCGATCGAGAAAACTACTCACGTTATGTTCATGTGCAAGTGCGACCTGAAAGACACCTTGCATTGAGTGGGAGATTAAAATGAACAAGAGAATTAGTAACGCACACCTTGTATCGAACAAGTGGAAGATTGTTGGAGTTAGTGTCCTCCACAATAGTGCGTATACAAATTAAATCTCATTACATGAATATAATAGAGATACTTATATTTATGTAATCCATGTCAGTTGATTAACGTAAATCAATAATGGTTGGCTGACTAGAGTTTGACGTTATTGTCGTATGACTGCGGTGATCAAATGATCCCTTTTGGTCACACCTAAAGGAACGAGCCCCAATAAATATCTAACTAATTGTATGTGATACAGTTTAATTAGTCCCTTGATAAATTGACTAAAAAGTTATTCGATTGATTTAGAGATAATGAGTTAGGAACTCGTGCCGACGAAATTTATTATTTAATTATTTGATAATTAATTAATGAATTATGTGAGACGGGTTTTAGTTAATTAATTGTTAATTTATTAAATTTGTACTAATCGACTAATGTGATTAGTATTAGTACATAAAATATATGTGTATATGTACATGTATATTTACAGAATGTTATTAGAGAAATATAATCGGGAAGCATTTAAACTTAAACGATGTTTAAGTGGATATTTACGCGTATTTGCACGAAAAATATAAGATTCAAAATGGACCCAAATTAGCCCATTGTGAACCGTGTAAATGGTGTAATATTGTGTTCTTTTGACATAATCATTACACTTGAAGAAGCATGCTTTTGTTCTTTTCAAGGAATGCTCTTCCCTAAAACATTTCTCTAATCTATGCATGAGTTAATTGGTTGTATTAAAATACACCATAAACACTCCCCTCTCTCCTCACCAAAACCGGCCACCCCCTTCCTTTATGAGTAATTGTTACTCATTTTATTTTCACAACTTTTGCATGTGAGAAAAACTTATCTCTCTAAAGACCTCTCAAATATTATTAATATTTACTAATAGGTAAAAATATTAAAACTAATATTCAAGGGTATCCTAATATATATCTAGTTAATATATTTTAGGATTTGGGTCACTTGTTCTTGGGTGCATTTCAATTGGAAGTATTCTTCTTGGATACTGGGATTTGGAGGATCATCCATTCATTTAAAAGCACAAGAACAACAAAGATAGAAGATCTTGTTGTGCCCATATTTACCAATAACCGATGTGAGGAAATTCGATTTCCTTATACTTTTTATTAAAATGCTTTTATATTTTATGCATGTTACATAGATCATATATATAAACTAAATTAATAAATTTGGTTAATCTAATTAGAGAAGTCTAATTAGGGTCCATGGACTTTAAAGAGTAACACTGGAATAACACGTAAAAAAAGGTAAAAAAAAGCTAATATAATGAGAAAATTAAAGAAGCGTGAAAATATAAGAATAACACTGGAATAATAGTGTAAGAACAAACTCACCATAAGAAACCAAACTCACAAGATCCAAAATCAAGCAAAATATATATTTTATTATAAATAATTTTTTTTAAAACTAAAACTATCATCTTATGATTCACTTGATTGAAATGTTACATTTTTTTTGTCAATTTTTTTTTTCATGAAAGATGTTTTGTTAATATGGGTAAATGTTTTTTGTTTTATAAATTAATATTTTTTTATTCTCCAATATATTTAAGGTCAAAGTTTGAAAACTTTCACCTCCAAAACTCAAATGTGAAGAAAATAGGAAAATGAAAATATTTATTAAATTTATCAAAATCAATGTTTTTAGCATCGATATTCTACTACGGATCTATAAAATGGGTAATATCGGATAGGAGGAATCACATAGGATCTAAGATCATATAAAATCGTTCACCAAATAAAGTCATACTCCCTTCACCATAATTATATTTTCCCAGTTTTTCGATTTATTTCTAAATTAATTGTTGACTTTCCTAAATATATGGTGTCCATAGTAGATAAAAAGTTAAGATACTATATTACATTTATTTAAGTACTCCCTCCCTCTCAATTTTTTTTAATTCATTCAGAACTAATCGATGACTTTACTAAATATATACTTTATTGTAAATAAAAAGTATAGTGTATAGATACTAAATAACAGCTATTTAACTATTACCTTCGTCTTGATCATTTGATTACATTTTTTTTATTTTATTTTTATAGTACCAGAGTGAGTGCTTTACTCCCAACCAAGTATCTTATTAAAACAAAGAAGTAAGTTCATAATAAGATAAATCTTGCCATCATTAAACGATAATTATTGTCTTTTGTCACTTTTTTTACACCAAGTAACCTTATCATCTGTCTTTCACTTATCTTTTCTTTGTCTTTCCCTTATCTTTTCTTTTGTGCCTGAAGTTATTTGTATGATTTATTTCTTGTCCTTAAACTTTCTTTTTAATTTTACTTAATTCGATTTGTTAATTTAAATCCATTAAAATACATAGTTCACAGTGGACAATTGAAACTAACATAATTATTGATTGAGTGTGGTTAGGACTTACTGATCAGTAGAGTTGGGAGACAATTTACATTTCTAGGGAATAAATTATAAAAAAATGACTGAAATACATTAGGGTATGATATGATGATTTTATATTGTCATTACCAACCCAATTCTTAGCTATTTTCGCCCCGACTTATGATATTTATAGTTATGTAACACCTTCATTTATTCAGAAGCCTTTAGCTAGGCCTCCCAAGTAAATATGACTGTTACCATCTCGGATTGCCCGAGGTAGTGAATGACAAAGTGAAAAAAAACCAAAGTACTTTATATAAAATAACCATTAAAGGTCTTATTACAATTGTCAAACTGATTAAATTAAACTATAATAATACAAGTTACTACGCAGTAGAAATAAATAAAGTTACATAAACAATGTTAGGTCAAACTAAAGTGATCTAGACAACGGCTACAATCCAGGTCTGGCTCACGTCCTAATGCTTCCAAGTCAGCTAATCTCAAGTACCTGTTAGTCAATCTGCTCCCCAATAATTGGTTCATCACAGGTGTTTACAGAATACACTGTCAACCAAACGGTTGAGTAAGGATAAATATTAACAACAATAATTAATAATAGATAATTCAATCTCATACACATGGAATCACTCCCTTAACAACGTGCTCCATCTCATGACATGGCACCCCTCCCTTAACAACGTGCACACATCACCTTGGTACATCCCCCTTAAGAACGTACCGCCTTTCCGCTGCAATAGTACCCCTCCCTCAACAACGTACATATTACAGTTCATTTTAGAGTACACTCCCTTAACAACGTACTTCTGACAACAACACCTCCCATCACAATTCCACATTCATAAAAACAATCGACAATAGTAATTAATCACATCTCATCACAAGTCCACATCCACAATAATATTAATAGTAGTAGTAGTAGTAGTAGTAGTAGTAGTAGTAGTAGTAGTAGTAGTTGTAGTAGTAGTAGTAGTAGTAGTAGTAGTAGTAGTAGTAGTAGTAATAATAATAATATTAATAATAATAATAATAATAATAATAATAATAATAATAATAATAATAATAATAATAACTGCGCGCATCTTATAATAATAATAATAATAATAATAATAATAATAATAATAATAATAATAATAATAATAATAATAATAATAATAATAATAATAATAATAATAATAATAATAATAATAATAATAATAATAATAATAATAATAATAATTTTGAGGAGAGAGAGACAGGGAGGGAGGGCGATTCTTGCTGCGATCATTGCATTTCGTCAGGTTGGACGACCACCTCACGTCGCCGCCGGCCACATTTCACCGTCAGCATCCTCACGACGCCGGCGACCTTGGATCATTCTTTGTTGTTCGCTGTTTCTTCATCTTTTATCAGTTAGGGCATCGTTTCTTTTATCTTTTAGGACGTCTTTTGATTTTAGGGTTCGTGCGCCGTGGCTGTTGTCGCTTGCTCCCGTCTGCCTTCGTCGTTATTTCCGTCAAACAACCACTTATCCGGCGGCTTTCTCCGGTCTGCTGTTGCTCTTACTGGTAAATGCGATCTATTTTGCGGGTTTTCGACTGCTTTCGGTTTCGGAGTGGTAATGGTCCTCTAATCACGTTGGAGGGAGGATATTGGCCGGCTAGTAACTACCCCTGCCGTCGACGGTGGCTGTTGCACGTGCCCTGCGGTTTGCTTCCGTTTTTCTTCTTTCTTTTATTTCAAATTTTTCCGTTTGTTTTTTTACAACCTCCCGGAGTATTGCTGTTCATTTCCTTGCTGTTGGTTGGTGTTAACAACTGACCTGGTGGTTGTTCGTGGTGGTTTCAGTGGCAGTACATTGCCATCGCATGGGTTTTGGCTTGTGTGTTTTGGGTTTGCCGTGTGTGTGTAGTGTGGTTGGATTTTTGTGTGGCCGTCTGTGCCGGAGCTCCGGTCGACTACTAGCACTTGCTGCCTATACTATCTTGTCACGGGTGTGGGTTGTTTACTGTGCAGGTGAGGAGGGCTTCCTTCATGCCCGAGCTTGTGTGGTACCATTGTCCTTTTTCGAGTCTTCATGCGTGTTGGGATGGTTTTGGTAAGGGCCTTACTAAGGCAGCTTGGCAGAAACATTTTCAAGACCGACATTGCCATAATGGTGCGTTGGAACTTACGCGTCAAACTCTTACTGATAGTTTGACTGTTTATTCCAATGCCGAGAGTGTTTTGAGACGGATGGGGCTCTGGTTGTGTGGGGTGTGTTTTATGACCCGTACCATTCGCGCTAGATGTCGGCATAGTCGGGGTGATATTGTGATGCATCCGGAGTGTGTTGATGGCCTCTACAGTTTTCACATTTATAGTATTCCGAGACCTTTGGCTCCTTCTTCTTCGGTTTCTTCTGATGATGGTGTTGAGCTTGTTCAGTGGTCTATATCTTCTCTTGATCGTTTATTGTCTTTGGGCCTTCGCACCGTGAAATCTATTCCTCCTAAGTTCCGTCTTGGGTTTGCTCAGGCTTTGAAAGGAGCCCTGGATGATGTGGCTAGTTCCCCTAGTGATCTCTCCCGCTGGGTTAGTTTGCTTGTTTTACCGATGTGTCTGCTTAAGACTTTCGCTCCTCGGAGTAATGTTGAGTGTAGGACTGCTATTCGGCGCCAGCGTCAGGAGGAGAGTATTACCAGGGCAATCCTTGCTTAGGGGGTACCTGGGGGGGGGGGGGGGTTGCAGCTGTTGTAGGGGTGTTTTGGTGAGGGTCCTTCTTTGTTTCATGTGGAGGAGGATCTGGATTTGAGTGAGCTTAACCTCCGTCAATGTCGGCCGAAGATTTGTGATGGTCACTATACTGCTGCTGTTCGGGTGCTTTCTTCCTCTGGGGTCGCCCCCTATTCCGATGCCACTCATGTGGCCTTGCGTGAGAAGCATTCTGTCGCACCACCTCCTTCTTTGCCTCCTTTGTCTGGGGATCATCATCCTCTGGTTGCCTCTTCGGCGGTGGTTTTGGATATGATTCGGAGCTTCCCATGCAGTACTTCTTGTGGGCGGGATGGTTTTCGTGCCCAGCACCTTATGGACTATTTGAGTGGCGATGCCGTGGCTATCTCTGATGATTTGATCACTTATATTACTAGGATAGTTAATCTTTTTCTTGAGGGCCGGTGTCCTCTTCCTTTGGGTGAGTATATTGCCAGCGCCCCTCTCACGCCACTCGTTAAACCGGGTGGTGGGGTTCGTCCTATTGTTGTTGGCACGGTCTGGAGATGGCTTGTCTCTAAGGTTGGTTCTTATTTTGATGGACTTCAGTTTGGGGTGGGTGTGTTTGGTGGAGGAGAGGCTATCTTGTATGCCTTGAACCGGCTCATTGAGACTCGGGGTACTGAGTTGGGGCTTTCTATCTTGCTGGTTGATTTCCAGAATGCGTTCAACCTTGTTGATCGTGCCACCATGCTTCAGGAGGTCCGCCGTCGTTGCCCGGTTCTTTCCCGTTGGGTGGAGTTTTGTTATTCCAGCCATGCCCGTCTTTTTTATGGGGAGCACTGATTGTGGTCTTGTCAGGGTGTCCAGCAGGGTGATCCGTTGGGCCCTTTGCTTTTCGCTTTGGTTTTGCATCCCTTAGTATGCAAGATCCAGGACACTTTTGACCTCACTATGTAGGCGTGGTACTTAGATGATGGCACCATCGTGGGTGATACTTTGGAGGTGGGGAAGGTTTTGGATTTGATTATGGTGGATGGCCCTCGTTTTGGACTGCATCTTAATGTCTCCAAGACGGAGGTCTTTTGGCCTGTTGAAGATCCTCAGAGTCGGCTTCCTGGGCTTTCCCCCCCTTCTATTTCTCGGCCATTGCGTGGTGTTACAGTTTTGGGTGGACCTGTTAGTACTTGTCATGGTTTTGGCAGTGAGATTGTGGCGAAGTTAGTAACTAAGACCATTGAGCTAATGGACTTGGTTGCGAGGATTGAGGACCCGTAGTGTGAGTTGCTTCTACTTCGAGCTTGTACTGGTATTTCTAAGCTCTATTTCTCACTTCGTACTTGCTCCCCTAGTGTTTTTGGGTCGGTCCATCTTCCTTTTGATGTCACTCTTCATTCCAGCTTGGAACTTATTGTCACCGCGTCTGGGCCGGGTTTTGGGGATTGGCAGTGGCGTCTTGCCACATTCCCTTTTCAACTTGGTGGTCTTGTTGTCTATGCGGCGGGAGATGTTTTATTTTATGCTTTTATTGCGTCCCGTTTGCAGTCTGCTTGTTTGCAGGTTAAGCTCCTCGGCTCTTCTGGTATTGTAGCTGCTGGCCCTACCTTTGATGATGCCGCGCGGGTGTTTACTGCGACTACAGGCTCTGGTATCTTAGGTAACCTTAGTGAAATTGCTGCCCCCAAACTTATGAAGAAATTGGCAGACATTTATTTCACGACGGTTGCTGCTGCCTCAGAGTCTGTTTTCTATTTGACACCGCGCCAGCTTGCTTTATGGCAGTCTCAGCAGGGTTCTCACTCCTCTGATTGGTTACGTGTTGTTCCTATCTCGGGGTTGGGTCAGACTATGAACGGGAGGACTTACCGTAGTGTGCTTGGGTATCGTCTAGGTGTTCCGTTTTTCACGGTATCTAGGCCCTGTCCTGCTTTCTCTCGGGTTTTTGCTGGGGATGTTTTGGGGACCACGCTGTTTCTTGTACTAGTACTGTGGGCGTCAAACATCGGCATAACCTCGTCCGGGACACTCTTTTCGACATCTGTCATACATCTGGTATTTCTGCGGGAAAGGAGGTTGATATCGGTTTGGTTGATGGGCATGGTGGCTCTCTTCGTCCTGCGAATTTGTTGCTTTATTCTTGCGACAGAGGGCGTGATGTGTGCGTTGACTTGACATGGTCTTCTCCTTTGACTCAGACTGGGATGACGAATTTTGTGCCTGACCGGGTTGTCGCTGATGCTGCTCAGCGTAAGTGTGCTAAGTACGGAGATTTGTGTGCGGCAGTGGGTTATGGTTTCGTTCCTTTCTCTTTATCTTCCCTTGGGGAGTTGGGTTCGGATGCTGTTGCCTTGCTCAAGCGGATCCAGAAATTCTCGGTATCTCAGGATGCGGGGGCTCGGGTGGCCCCTTACATTTTTACTAGATTTAGCTTTGTTGTTGCTAAGGGTGTGGGAGCCCAGGTTGTCTCTCGGCTCCCCACCAATGTCATGTAAAATTTTATTTTCAAAAAAAATAATAATAATAATAATAATAATAATAATAATAATAATAATAATAATAATAAAAGTGCATAGAAATACGTGCACTTTGGAGTGTTCAATTGTAGTAACTGGAGAATATGAAGGCCGCTTTGGAGCGTCTTCCTATTATTATTATTATTATTATTATTATTATTATTATTATTATTATTATTATTATTATTATTATTATTATTATTATTATTATTATTATAATAATAATAAAAGTGAATAGAAATACGTGCACTTTGGAGTGTTCAACTGTGGTCACTGGAGAATAGGAAGGCCACTTTGGAGCGTCTTCCTATTATTATTATTATTATTATTATTATTATTATTATTATTATTATTATTATTATTATTATAATAATAATAATAATAATAATAATATGATAATAATAATAATAGTAATAATAATAATAATATAATAATAATAATAATAATAATAATAATAATAATAATAATAATAATAATAATAATAATAATAATAATAATAATAATAATAATAATAATAATAATAATAATAATAATAATAATAAAGGTCCAATTGCTATTGGCACTAATTGGAGACGCCTTGTCTCTAAGGTCGGTGCTTTCTTGGTTGGCCCGTCTTTACTGTGTTATTTTGCTGGTCTTCAGTTTGGGGTTGGGGTATCCGGTGGAGGAGAGGTTATTCTGCATGCCTTGAATCGGTTTGTTGAGGCTCGTGGTGGTGAGGAGGGTTTTTCTATGTTGCTGGTCGACTTCCAGAATGCGTTCAACTTAGTTGATCGCGGGACCATGCTTCAGGTGGTTCGTCGTCACTGCCCGGTCATATCTCGTTGGGTGGAGTTTTGTTACTCTAGTCCTGCCTGGCTGTATTATGGGGATCATAGCTTATGGTCTTGTCGGGGGGTTCAGCAGGGCGATCCGTTGGTCCCTTTGCTTTTTGCTTTGGTGTTGCATCCTTTAGTGTGCAAGATCAGGGACTCGTTTGACCTGAGTTTGCAGGCTTGGTACTTAGGGACACTTTGGTTGTGGAAAAGGTCTTGGATGTGATTATGAAAGATGGCCCTCGATTTGGTCTCCATCTTATTGGTTGTAAGACCGAGGTCTTTTGGCCTACGGAGGATCCCAGGAGTCGGCTTCCTGGTGTCTTCCCCCACTCTATTGCTCGGCCTTTACATGGTGTCACTGTTCTGGGTTATCCTGTCAGTACGTGTCCCGTTTTCGGCAGCGATCTTGTGGCGAAGAGAGTGACTAGAACCATCGATCTTATGGATTATGTCGCAAGGATTGATGACCCACAGTGTGAGTTGCTTCTGCTTAGGGCTTATACTGGTATTTCTAAACTCTACTTTGCCCTGCGTACTTGTTCACCACGTGTCTTTGGGTCGGCCCAACTTTCTTTTGATGTGGCAATTCGTTCTAGCTTGGAACGTATTGTCACTTCATCTGGGCCTGGTTTTGGGGATTGGCAGTGGCGGCTTGCCACCTTTCCTTTTCATTTTGGTGGACTCGGGGTTTATGCGGTTGGGGATGTCATGCACTATGCTTTTCTGGCGTTCCGTTTACAGTCTGCTGAGTTGCAGGCTAAGCTTTTACGTCCTTCTAGTATCATTGTTGTTGGCCCTACTGTTGATGATGCCCTGCGTAATTTTAATGAGGTTATAGGTTCTGATCTTCTACATGACCCTAGTGAAATCGCTGCCCCTAAACTTATGAAGAAATTGGCAGATATATATTTCGCGAAGGTTGTCGCTACTTCGGACTCTGTTTTCTCGTTGACTCCGCGTCAGGTTGCATTGTGGAAGTCTCGGCAAGGGGCTCACTCTTCTGATTGGCTGCGTGCGGTTCCTATTTCTGGGTTGGGGCAGACTATGAATGGGAGGACCTATCGTAGTGTGCTTAGCTATCGACTCGGCGTCCCGTTGTTAACGGTGTCTAGGACTTGTCCTGCTTGTTCTCGGGTTTTTGCTGAGGATGTTTATGGCGATCATGCTGTGTCATGTGCTGGTATTGTGGGCGTTAAGCATCGGCATAACCTCATTCGCGACACCTTATTGGACATCTGCTACAGGTCGGGGATCTCTGTTGGTAGGGAGGTTGACATCGGTTTGGTTGATGGGCATGGTTGCTCACTTCGTCCGGCGGATCTGCTTCTTTATTCCTGGGATAGGGGGCATGATGTGTGTGTCGATCTGACGCGGTGTTTCCACCTTGTCTCAGACTGGGTTGTCCGATTTTGTGTCGGGTCAAGTTGTTGCTGATGCTGCTCAGCGAAAGTGTGCCAAGTACCAGGATTTGTGCACGACGGCTGGTTATGGTTTCCTACCCTTCTCTTTTTCTTCGCTGGGAGAGCTGGATACGGATGCTGTGGCTTTGCTCAAGCGGATCTAGAAATTCTCTGTTTCTCAGGATGCAAAGGCTCGTGCGGCCGCTTACATTTTTATTAGACTTAGCTTTGTTATCGCTAAGGGAGTGGGGGCCCATATTATATCTCGGCTGCCCACTAACTTCCTGTAAACTTCTTGATTATTCTTAATAAAAGTTCCGGTTTTTTTTTAAAAAAATAAAATAATAATAATAATAATAATAATGGTTGTTCTCGGGTTTTTGCTGATGATATTTTTGGGGACCACGCTGTTTCTTGTACTGTTACTGTGGGCGTTAAACATCGGCATAACCTCGTCTGTGACACACTATTAGACATCTGCTATAGATCTGGTATTTCTGCGGGAAAGGAGGTTGATATCGGTTTGGTTGACGGGCTTGGTGGGTCACTTCGTCTTGCGGATTTGCTGCTTTATTCTTGAGACAGGGGGCGCGATGTGTGCGTCGACTTGACAGGGTCTTCTCCTTTGACTCAGACTAGGATGTCGGATTTTGTGCCTGGTCAGGTTGTCGCTGATGCTGCTCAGCGTAAGTGTGCTAAGTACGGGGATTTGTGCGCGGTAGTGGGTTATGGTTTTCTTCTCTTCTCTTTCTCTTCACTTGGGGAGCTGGGTTCGGATGCTATTGCCTTGCTCAAGTGGATCTAGAAATTCTCGGTATCTCGGGATGCGCGGGCTCGGGTGGCCGCTTATATTTTTACTAGACTTAGCTTCGCTGTTGCTAAGGGTGTGGGAGCCCAGATTGTCTCTCGGCTCCCCACCAATTTCATGTAAACTTTTATTTCTATTTTAATGAAAGTTGCGCGCATCCTTTTTATAAAAAATAATAATAATAATAATAATAATAATAATAATAATAATAATAATAATAATAATAATAATAATAATAATAATAATAATAATAATAATAATAATAATAATAATAATAGTAATAGTAATAGTAATAATAATAATAATAATAATAATAATAATAATAATAATAATAATAGTAATAATAATGCCGCGCAGGTGTTTACTGCGACTACAGGTTCTGGTATATTAGGTCACCCTAGTGAAATTGCTGCCCCCAAACTTATGAAGAAATTTGCAGACATTTATTTCACGACGGTTGACGGTTCTTTCGCATCGAGTCTGTTTCTCTTTCGACACCACGCCACTTGCTTTATGGCGATCTCGGCGGGGTTCTCACTCCTCGATTGGTTACGTGCGGTTCTTATCTCGGGGTTGGGGCAAACTATGAACGGGAGGACTTACCGTAGTGTGCTGGGGTATCGTCTGGGTGTTTCGTTATTCACGATATCTAGGCCCTGTCCTGCTTGTTCTCGGGTTTTTGCTGGGGATGTTTTTGGAGACCACGCTGTTTCTTGTACTGGTACCGTGGGCGTTAAACATCGGCATAACCTTGTCCGGGACACTCTTTTTGACATCTGCTATAGATCTGGTATTACTGCGGAGAAGGAGGTTGATATCGGTTTGGTTGATGGGCATGGAGGTTCTCTTCGTCCTGCGGATTTATTGCTTTATTCTTGGGACAGGGGGCGTGATGTGTGCGTCGACCTGACAGGTTCTTCACCTTTGACTCGGGCCGGGTTGATGATTTTGTGTCGGGCGGGTTGTCGCCGATCTTTGCTCAAATAAAGTGTGCTAAGTATGGGGATTTGTGCGCGATAGCGGGTTATGGCTTCCTTCCTTTCTCTTTCTCTTCACTTGGGGAGCTGGGTTCGGATGTTGTTGCCTTGCTCAAGCGGGTCCAGAAATTCTCGGTATCTCAGGATGCGGGGGCTCGTGTGGCCGCTTACATTTTCACAAGACTTAGCTTTGCTATTGCTAAAGGTGTGGGAGCCCAGATTGTCTCTCGGCTCCCCACCAATTTCATCTAAACTTCTATTTTTATTTTAATGAAAGTTGCGCGCATCTAATAATAATAATAATAATAATAATAATAATAATAATAATAATAATAATAATAATAATAATAATAATAAGATTTGGGATCATATGAGAACAACCCATTAGGTGAGAACGGTGAGAACACTTTTCAACCATTAGATTTAACTCCACTAAATCTAATCTAAGGGTTGTGATTAACTCTATTATACAACCACCTATACAACCCAATCCATTGACCAACATTGACCACCGGAAAAGTCAACGCCACCGGTCAATGGCGGTCAACAACGGTGGTTTGGCCGCCGGTCAAGGAAGGTCAACGTCCGGACAAATTCAGTGACCCATCGGAAAAGTCAACGCCGCCGGTCAACGACCGGACAAATTCAGTCAACGGTCAATGGCGGTCGGTCAACGGCGGTGGCTGTCAATGGTCAATGGCGGTCGGTCAACGGCGGTGGCTGGCGGTCGGTCAACGGCCAGTAGTCAAAGATGATAAACCACTAAGTGAAACTTCAAAAAGGTTGTTAGTGAGGCTTGAACCCAAGACCTCTTGGTTGAGATGCACTTGCTATTACCACTGTGCCACAAGCATCTTGTTGCTATTTTTGTATCTCTTTTGATATATGTATGTATGTTAAGACCTGAGTTAAAACAATATGTACCTATAATAATTATTAAATGTACTTCTAACTTATATACAATGTACATTCAGTATAAAATCAATGTAATGCTTAGTTAGTTAAATATATTTGATAAAAATTGAACAAAATATCATATGTACTTATGATAATTTGTACTTATTATTTACATATTTATTATAAAATTTACATTTGTTATAGGTTATAATATTTCAATGAAAAATGTACGTACAATATATTTATGCCGAAGGTACATTTTATTTTCATTGGAGGTACATAATATATTATTATATGACATGTCATGTATATTTCAATTATCTATTAAATTCATATCATTAATTCGTTAGGTTCATCATATATATATATATATATATATATATATATATATATATATATATATATATATATATATATATAGTGAAAAGATCAAATGAGTCCTCTTCTTACATTTGAGTCCATAAGTCCCATTATGGGCCACTAGATCTTGGAAATGGAGGGCTAAGATGAGAACCCAAAAATTAAGGTTAATGCTCTAATTTTGCCATCTTCCTCTAATTTTCTCATTAACTACATTAATCATCCTCATCTTTCATTCATCAACTCATTATCACATCTCCTTATTTTCTCTCTATATCTCACTTCTCCATATTCTCTCCAAAAAAACCAAGAAAAAAAAAAACCCAAAAAACCAAACAAATAAAAAACCCAAAAAATCCAAATAAATCATTTACTCATCTTTTCCTCATTCACCATCCACCTACCACCACCCACCGGAAACCACCACATCGCCAACCGCCGCCGCCACCGCCGCCACCACCACCACCACCGCCGCCGCCGCCGCCCGACGTCAATTTTTTTTTTTTTTTTTTTTTTTTTTTTTTTTTTTTTTTTTTTTTAACTTGATGTTTGGGTGTTCTTTTTATTTTTTTTGTTGTTTTTTTCTCCTTATATCGTCTTGCTATATAATATTGTTTCAAATTTGTGAGTTTTTTTTATTTTAATCTTAGATCTACTAAAATAGATCAATTTTCATTGACCGTTTTTTTTTTTCATTTCCGTTTTTTTTTTTTCAATTTTGATGTTTTGGTCTTTTTTTTCCGGTTATTGACATTTTTACAAATTATAGTTTGATTTTAGTACTAAATCTATTAATTATGAAATCTCATTTTTTACTTTTTTTCTTGTAGATATCACTTTGTTAATATTCGTCTTGTTATATATATTTGCCAAATTTCGTATTTAAAATTTTCTTTTGGTATTGTGTTATTTAGGATCTATTAAAATTACTTTATCGGTTAAAATTACACTTTTTTTCGTTAAAATTACACTTTTTTCCGTTAAAATTACACTTTTTACCGTTAAAATTACACTTTTTTTGGGTTAAAATCACAGGTTTTTCCTTGTTAAAAATACACTTTTTTCCGTTAAAATTACACTTTTTTGTGTTAAAATTACACTTTTTTTTTCGGTTAAAATTATAGTACTAAATCTATTAGTTATGAAATCTCATTTTTTACTTTTTTCTTGTTGATATCACTTTGTTAATATCCGTCTTGTTATATATATTTGCCAAATTTCGTATTTAAAATTTACTTTTGGTATTGTGTTATTTAGGATCTATTAAAATTACTTTATCGGTTAAAATTACACTCTTTTCCGTTAAAATTACACTTTTTTCCGTTAAAATTACACTTTTTTTGGTTAAAATCACAGTTTTTTCCTTGTTAAAAGTACACTTTTTTCCGTTAAAATTACACTTTTTTCTGTTAAAATTACACTTTTTTTCGGGTTAAAATTACACATTTTTCTGTTAAAATTACACTTTTTTCCTTTAAAATTACACTTGTGCTCATTAAAGTTACATTTATCTCTACTAAGGTTATCTTCTCAATGACTAAAGTTACGCTTTTGGACTAAAGTTAGAACAATTTGGACCGAAGTTCTGAAATTTGGACTAAAATTACACAATTTGGACTAAAATTATACAATTTGGACTAAAAATACACAAATTTGGACTATAGTTATACATTTGGATTAAAATTACACTTTTATGGACTAAAATTACACTTCCATGGACTAAAATTACACTTTTGTAGACTAAATTTATACATTTGTGGATTAAAGTTACAAATTTGTAGACTAAAATTATACTTTTGTGGACTAAAATTACACTTTTGTGGACTAAAATTACACTCATAAAATGATAAAAGATACACACACTATCAATTTATTAAGTTACACTTTAGTGGACAATGATTGAAATTGCACAATCTAAATGACTCAAAATAAATGAATTGTGTAACTTTAGTTCTAATTGTGTAATTTTACTCTAAATTTAGTCGTAAATAGTGTATTATTAGTTCAAAATTATTCGTAAATAGTGTATTTTCAGTCCAAAAAATGTAATTTTAGTCCAAAATTGTATAATTTTAGTCCAAATTTAGTTGTAAATATTGTATTCAATTTTGTCGTAAACTCCATTAGTTCGTCCAAATAGTCCAAATAGTCCAAATTAGTTAGTCCATATTGTCCAAATTGTCCAAATTAGTTAGTTCAAATTGTCCAAATAGTCCAAATTAGTCTGTCCAAATAGTCCAAATTAGTTAGTTCAAATTGTCCAAATAGTCCAAATTGTCCAAATAGTCCAAATTAGTCCAAGAGTGTAACTTTAGTAATTAATAGAGATAAGTGTAAATTTAACAGGAAAAAGTGTAATTTTAACCAAAAAAAGTGTAATTTTAAAGTAGAAAGGTGTAATTTTAAAGGAAAAAAATGTAATTCCAACAAGAAAAAGTGTAATTGTAACAAAAAAAGTGTAATTGTAAGAAGAAAAAGTGTAATTGTGACAGGAAAAGTGTAATTGTAACAACAAAAAGTGTAATTCCAACAAGAAAAAGTGTAATTTTAACAGGAAAAAGTGTAATTGTAACAGAATTGAGTGTAATTTTAACATAAAAAGTGTAATTGTAACAAAAAAATGTGTAATTGTAAGAAGAAAAAGTGTAATTGTGACAAGAGAAAGTGTAATCTCAACAAGAAAAAGTGTAAATTTAACAGGAAAAAGTGTAATTGTAACAAGAAAAAGTGTAATTCCAACAAGAAAAAGTGTAATTGTAATAGAGAAAAGTGTAATTTTAACAGGAAAAAGGTTAATTATAACAGAAATAAGGGTAATTTTAACCAAAAAAAGTGTAATTTTAACCAAAAAAAAGTGTAATTTTAACGGAAAAAAGTGTAATTTTAACTGAAAAAACCACATCACCACCACGAACATCGTCACCATCCACACGACTTAAATATAAAAGAAAAACAATAAAAAAATCATCAACAACAATAAATCACAAGTAGATTTAAAAATATAATTTGTTAATAAAAACCGTCTCACAAAACACCAACTATCAAACCACAACACCACATCACGACCACCAACATCGTCACCATCCACAACACCGACCTAAAAAAAAAACCACCAAGAATCTGAAATAAAAGTCACCAACAACAATAAATTAAAAAACAAAACTGAAATTAAAAAAAAAATAAAAACGAAACTGAAAAAAAAAACCCGAAAAACTTTAAAAGTAGATCTGAGGAAACCGAGCGAGAAAAAACAAACAACCAAGACGGTTTTTAAAAAAATACAAACATTAACAAAAAAAAAGACACAACAGGAGAACTTGAATATATTGAGATGAAATAAAAAACAAACAAAATCACTCCAAAAAAATTATATAAAAAAAATAAACCAACCATTCCTAATCTCCTAATATAAAACAAACAAAATACAAAACAAACAAAAGAAAAAAACCAACCTGTGATGTCGACAAAAACAAACAAAAGAAAAAAGGAGAGATGAATGGAAACCAGCATAAAAAAACCAGGAGAGATGAATGGAAACAAACAAAAAACAAACAAAAGACAAAAAACAAACAAAAGAAAAAAAAAACCGATAAAAAAAAATGAAAACCAGCAGAGCTGGTTGTGGTTTCGACAACGGCAGGGAGGAAGGGTGGAGAAGGGTTCTCGGGTTGTGGTGTTGGTGCGGGAGATGGTCGTGGAGTAGGGTATGGCGGCGTGGTCGGTGTTGAGTGGTGGTGGAGATGGTCGTGGAGTAGGGCAGTGGAGGTGAGTCGGGATCGTGGGCTGTGGAGGGAGTTCATGAATGGTGTGGTGTGTGTGGTAGATGGTGGTGGCAGATCTGGTGGGGTACACGAGGCAGTGAGGAGGCGGTGTGAGGGAGAGGAGAAGGGAGTTCGAGGCAGTGGTGTCAGTGGGAGGTCGTGAATGGTGCGGTGGTGGAGGAGGCGAGTAGGGTGATGGTATGTTAGTGCGGTGGTGGGAAAGGTGGCGGTGGTCGTGTTCGGGGTGGTTGTTTGAGGGTACGGGAGGGAGGGAGGGAGGGATGAATTTGTTTTTTGAAATTTTTGTTTTGGTTTTTTTTGGTTTTGGTTTTTTTTTGGGTTTTTTTTGTTGTTGTTTGGTGATGAGAGGAAGAGAGAAAAATGAGAGATTGTGAGATTTAGAGAGGGAAGGAATTTGTGATAATGAGGGATGAATGGATTAGTGGGTAACTTAATTGCAATGAGGAGCTAATTAGACTAGATTGATTTGTGACCATCCATTGAGATGTAATCTCATCCCTCCATCCCCTTCATCCTAAGGCCCTTAGAAGGACTTAGGGACTCAATTGATGCAAAGGACTTAGAAGAACTTTGCTCTATATATATATATATATATATATATATATATATATATATATATATATATATATATATATATATATATATATATATATATATATGTAAGGTGTACATTGACCATATGATATAGGTACATCTTATAATAACTATGGGTACATATCAAAGTATTTATGTTTATTTAAATTATTTATCAATCACGTTTCAACAAATCATCAAGTACCTTTAATTTGTTTAGGAGATACATTAAATATATCTACAATAGGTACATTTATTAACGATTATAGATTCATAACATGTTTATTTTAATTAATTATCTTTCACGGATGAATAAATCATTTACATTTTATGTATATGAGAGGTACATTAAATTTTTAATATAGGTCCATATAATACTTATTAAAGGTACATATCATGTTTATTTTAATTAATTATCAATTATGACTCGATTTTTTATTATGTACATTTTATTTATATAAGAGGCACATTAAATATATATTATAGGTACATATAATAAATATTAAAGTTACATACCATGTATATCTTAATTAGTTACAAGGCATGTTTCAATAATTATTCAAGTACATTTTAATAATATAGAAGGGACATGAAATATATAATAAATGTACGTTTTAATAATTATAGCTACATATCATATTTACTACAATTGTTTATTTTTATTTCACTTATTCATCGGGGACACATTATATATATTGGAGGTACATTAAATATAAAGTATAGATACAAAGAATAATTAACATAAGTACATAAAATATGTTGTTCAATTTTTATCAAGTACACTTAACTAACTCATCATGTACATTGATTTTATAAGGAATGTACATTAAATATAAACTGGAAGTACATTTAATACTTATTAGAAGTACATATTGTTTTAACTCGTGTCTTAACAAAGATATATACTAAAAGAGATACAATAGGAACAACAAGATGCATGTGTCACAGTGGTAAAAATAAGTGCATTTCAACCAAGAGGTTGTGGGTTCAATTCCCATCAACAACATTTTTGAAGTTTGAAGTTGTTGATCATCATTGACCATTGGTGGTCGACCACCTTCAACCACCCGACCCTCGACCACCACGATTGACCACCGGCGGCCACCATGACCGGCGTTGACCACCCTTGACCACCACCGACAACCACCCTTGACCACCACCGACAACCACCCTTGACCACCACCGACAACCACCCTTGACCCGACCATTGACCACCGGCGGCCACCATTGACCGGCAGTCAACCACCCTTGACCGGTGTTGACTTTTTGTTCATTGACTTTTGGGTGGATTGTGTGTAATATTAAAGCTTAACCTTTAAGATGATGTTAAATCTTGTCCCGTAGATCAAAATTGAATGGTAAGGATTGGTTCTCACCGTTCTCACGATAAGCCCCGTTCTCACCGGAACTCTACCCTAATAATAATAATAATAATAATAATAATAATAATAATGATAATAATAGTGATAATAATAGTGATAATAATAATAGTGATAATAACAATAGTAATAAAAACAATAATAATAATAACAATAATAATAATAATAATAATAATACTAATAATAATAATAATACTAATAATAATAATAATAATAATAATAATAATAATAATAATAATAATAATAATAATAATAATAATAATAATAATAATAATAATAATAATAATAATAATAATAATAATAATAATAATAATAATAATAATAACAAGCCGGCCTGCTCTTTGTCGGTTTCATCGTCGGGCTGTTGGTGTCGACATTAGGGTTGTGGTGTTTTGTGTTTAGGGCATCGTTTTTAGGGCAACGACATTTCTGGGTTTTCTTCCGCCGTTGACTGCTTGCAACCACCCCACATCAACCTTTTAGACCCCACGTCGCCGGTCAGGGGAAGGAGTGTTGGTTTGTTTCAGCGGTGAAATTCTGGGTTGCGAAGGTTTTTATTCGAGCAGCGTTTGTCTTTTCAAGCGGCGTTGTCGCCTTTACTGCGACCACTGTCGTCCTGCGCCACCACCCTTTGGCCTTCCGACCTCAAGTCACCGGTCATTTTCGTGGTGGTTGACGGCGCTGTCCTTGGGTCCCTCCGCCGGTGAGTGTTTCTTCTCTTTGCTTTTTGTTTCCGTTTTGTTTTCTCGCTTTTTTTGCTTTGCTACGGTGGTCCGGTGGTGCCCCTGCTCTGAGCTCGGCCGCTGCCTCCTTTGCCTCTGCTTGTGCGTGTAGGTTCTGGGTGTAGTGGAGTTTGCGGGTTGTTGCTGGGGTTCGGGTTGTGCGGGTTACCTAACGCTGTTTTGTCAACCATTTTTTGTTGTGGTTGGTGTGTTGGTCGCCCTAGGCTGTTCAGCACCGTTTTGCGCGAGGAAGGGTGTTGGGTTTTTCTGTCCTTTCATGCCTGAGCTAGTGCAGTACCATTGTCCTTTTTCGGGTATTCATGCGTGTCCGGATGGTTTCGGTAAGGGCCTGACTAAAGCGGCTTGGCAGAAACATTTACAGGACCGACATTGTCTTAATGGTGCGTTAGACCTTACGCGTCAGACTCTTACTAATAGTTTGACTGTTTATTCCAATGCCGAGAGTTCTTTGAGACGGATGGGGCTCTCGTTGTGTGGGGTGTGTTTTAAAACCCATACTGTTGGAGCTAGATGTCGGCATAGTCGGGGTGATATTTTGATGCATTCAGAGTGTGATGATGGCCTCTACACATTCCATATTCATGGTATTCCGATACCTTTGGCTCCTTCTACTTCGGTTTCTTCTGATGATAGTGCGGAGCTTGTTCAGTGGTCTATATCTAAGCTGGATCGTTTATTGTTTTTAGGGCTTCACACCGTGAAATCCATTCCTCCTAGGTGTCGTCTTGGGTTTGCTCGGGCTTTGAAAGGGGCCTTGGATGGGGTGTTTGATGTCCCGAGTGATCTTTCCCGCTGGGTTCGTTTGCTAGTTCTACCGCTTTGTTTGCTTAGGACTTTCGCTCCTCGGAGTAATCATGAGTGTCGGACTGCTATTCGGCGTCATCATCAGGAGGAGAGTATTGTCAGGGCTATCCTTTCTTGGGGGCCACCTGGGGGGTTTGCAGTTGTTGCAGGAGTGTTTTGATGAGGGTCCTTCTTCATTTACTATGAATGAGGATCTGGATTTGAGTGAGCTTAACCTCCGCCAATGTCGGCGGAAGATTTGTGATGGCCACTATACTACTGCTGTCCGGGTGCTTTCTTCCTCTGGGGTTGCCCTCTACTCCGATGCCACTCTTGTGGCCCTGCGTGAGAAGCATCCTGACGCCCCGCCTCCTTCTTTGCCTCCTTTGTCTGGAGATCATCATCCTCTGGTTTCCTCTTCGGCGGTGGTCTTGGATATGATTCGGAGTTTCCCACGGGGTACTTCTTGTGGGAGGGATGGTTTTTGTGCCCAACACCTTATGGACTGTTTGAGTGGCGTTATTGTGGCTATCTCTGACGATTTGATCACTTCTATTACTAGGGTGGTTAATCTTTTTCTTGAGGGCCGGTATCCTCTTCCTCAAGGTGAGTACATTGCTAGCGCCCCTTTCACACCACTCGTTAAACCGGGTGGTGGAGTTCGTCCTATTGTTGTTGATACGATCTGGAGACGTCTTGTCTATAAGGTTGGTGCTTCTATGGTTAGTCCGTCTTTATCTTCTTATTTTGATGGGCTTCGGTTCAGGGTGGGTGTGTCCGGTGGAGGAGAGGCTATCTTGCATGCCGTAAACCGGCTCATTGAGGCACGGGGGGGCTTTCTATGTTGCTGGTTGATTTCCAGAAAGCGTTCAACCTTGTTGATCGTTCGACCATACTTCAGGAGGTCCGCTGTCGTTGCCTGGCTCTCTCCCGTTGGGTGGAGTTTTGTTATTCCAGCCCGGCCCGCCTTTTTTATAGGGGACACTGCTTGTGGTCTTGTCAGGGTGTTCAGCAGGGTGATCCGTTGGGGCCTTTGCTTTTCGTTTTGGTTTTGCATCCCTTAGTTTGCAAGATCCGGGACACTTTTGACCTCACTTTGCAGGCATGGTACTTAGATGATGGCACCATCGTGGGTGATACTTTGGAGGTGGGGAAGGTTTTGGACTTGATTATGTTGGATGGCCCTCGTTTGGGATTACATCTTAATGTCTCCAAGACAGAGGTCTTTTGGCCTGTTGAGGATTCTCGGAGTCGGCTTCTTGGGGTTTTTCCCCTTCTATTTCTCGGCCATTGCGTGGTGTTACAGTTTTTGGAGGACTAGTCAGTACTTGTCCTGATTTTAGCAGTGAGATTGTGGCGACGAGAGTAACTAAGACCATTGAGCTAATGGACTTGGTTGCGAGGATTGAGGACCCGCAATGTGAGTTGCTTCTTCTTCGAGCTTGTACTGGTATTTCCAAACTCTACTTCTCCCTTCGTACTTGCTCCCCTAGTGTTTTTTGGCCTGTCCATCTTCCTATTGATGCCGCTCTTCGTCCTAGCTTGGAACGTATTGTCACCGCGTCAGGGCCGGATTTTGGGGATTGGCAGTGGCGCCTTGCTACATTCACTTTTCGTCTTGGTGGTCTTGGTGTCTATGCGGCGGAAGATGTTTTATTTTATGCTTTTATTGCGTCCCGTTTGCAGTCTGCTGGTTTGCAGGTTAAGCTCCTCAACCCTTCTGGTATTGTAGTTGCTGGCCCTGCTTTTGATGATGCCGCGCAGTTGTTTACTGCGACTACAGGTTCTGGTATATTAGGCCACCCTAGTGAAATTGCTGCCCCCAAACTTATGAAGAAATTGGCAGACATTTATTTCACGACGGTTGCTGCTGCCTCAGAGTCTGTTTTCTCTTTGACAATACGCCAGCTTGCTTTATGGCAGTCTCAGCAAGGTTCTCACTCCTCTGATTGGTTACGTGCAGTTCCTATCTCAGGGTTGGGTCAAACTATGAACGGGAGGACTTACCGTAGTGTGCTGGGGTATCGTCTGGGTGTTTCGTTATTCACGATATCTAGGCCCTGTCCTTCTTGCTCTCGGGTTTTTGCTGGGGATCTTTTTGGGGACCACGCTATTTCGTGTACTGGTACTGTGGGCGTTAAACATCGGCATAACCTTGTCCGGGACACTCTTTTTGACATCTGCTATAGATTTGGTATTACTGCGGGGAAGGAGGTTGATATCGGTTTGGTTGATGGACATGGTGGCTCTCTTCGTCCTGCGGATTTATTGCTTTATTCTTGTCACAGGGGGCGTGATGTGTGCGTTGACTTGACAGGTTCTTCTCCTTTGACTCAAACTGGGATGGCGGATTTTGTTCCTGGCCGGGTTGTCGCTGATGCTGCTCAGCGAAAGTGTGCTAAGTATGGGGATTTGTGCGCGGTGGCGTGTTATGGTTTCCTTCCTTTCTCTTTCTCTTCACTTGGGGAGCTGGGTTCGGATGTTGTTGCCTTGCTCAATCGGATCTAGATATTCTCGGTATCTCAGGATGCGGGGGCTCGGGTGGCCGCTTACATTTTTACTAGACTTAGCTTCGCTGTTGTTAAGGGTGTCGGAGCCCATATTGTCTCTCGGCTCCCCACCAACTTCATATAAACTTTTATTTCTATTTTAATGAAAGTTTCGCGCATCCTTTTTATATAAAAAAAAAATAATAATAGTAATAGTAATAATAATAATAATAATAGAAATAATAATAATAGTAATAGTAGTAATAATAATAATAATAATAATAATAATAATAATAATAATAATAATAATAATAGTGATAATAATAATAGTGATAATAATAGTGATAATAACAATAGTAATAATAACAACAACAACAACAACAACAATAATAATAATAATAATAATAATAATAATAATAATAATAATAATAATAATAATAATAATAATAATAATAATAATAATAATAATAATAATAATAATAATAATAATAATAGAGAGAAAGGGGGGAGGGGTGATTCTGGTTCGATTTCCGGCGATCCCTTAGCTGCCACCCTATTTCCTCCGTCACCACCATCACCGTCCCAAGCCGGCCTGCTCTTTGTCGGTTTCATCGTCGGGCTATTGGTGTCGGCATTAGGGTTGTGGTGTTTTGTGTTTAGGGCATCGTTTTTAGGGCATCGATATTTCTGGGTTTTCTTCTGCCGTTGACTGCTTGCAACCACCCCACGTCGACCTTTTAGACCCCACGTCGCCGGTCAGGGGAAGGAGTGTTGGTTTGTTTCAGCGGTGGAATTCTGGGTTACGAGGGTTTTTATTCGAGCAGCGTTTGTCTTTCCAAGCGGCGTTGTCGCCTTTATTGCGACCACTGTCGTCCTGCGCCACCACCCTTTGGCCTTCCGACCTCAAGTCACCGGTCGTTGCCGTGGTGGTTGACGGCGCTGTCCTTGGGTCCCGCCGCCGATGAGTGTTTCTTCTCTTTGCCTTTTTGTTTCCGTTTTGTTTTCTCGCTTTTTCTGCTTTGCTACGGTGGTCCGGTGGTGCCCCTGCTCTGAGCTCGGCCGCTGCCTCCTTTGCCTCTGCTTGTGCGTGTGGGTTCTAGGTGTAGTGGAGTTTGCGGGTTGTTGCTGGGGTTCGTTTGCTAGTTCTACCACTTTGTTTGCTTAGGAATTTCGCTCCTCGGAGTAATCATGAGTGTCAGACTGCTATTCGGCGTCAGCATCAGGAGGATAGTATTGCCAGGGCTATCCTTGCTTGGGGGCACACGGGGGTTTGCAGTTGTTGCAGGAGTGTTTTGATGAGGGTCCTTCTTCATTTACTGTGAATGAGGATCTGGATTTGAGTGAGCTTAACCTCCGCCAATGTCGGCGGAAGATTTGTGATGGCCACTATACTGCTGCTTTGTCCGGGTCCTTTTTCCACTGGGGTTGCCCCCAACTCCGATGCCACTATTTTGGCCCTGCGTGAGAAGCATCCTGATGCCCCGCCTCCTTCTTTGCCTCCTTTGTCTGGAGATCATCATCCTCTGGTTGCCTCTTCGGCGGTGGTCTTGGATATCATTCGGAGTTTCCCACGGGGTACTTCTTGTGGGAAGGATGGTTTTCGTGCCCAGCACATTATGGACTGTTTGAGTGGCGTTGTTGTGGCTATCTCTGACGATTTGATCACTTCTATTACTAGGGTGGTTAATCTTTTTCTTGAGGGCTGGTGTCCTCTTCCTCTGGGTGAGTACATTGACAGCGCCCCTCTCACACCACTCGTTAAACCGGGTGGTGGAGTTCATCATATTGTTGTTGGTACGGTCTGGAGAAGTCTTGTCTCTAAGGTTGGTGCTTCTATGGTTGGTCCGTCTTTATCTTCTTATTTTGATGGGCTTTAGTTCGGGGTGGGTGTGTCCGGTGTAGGAGAGGCTATCTTGTATGCCTTGAACCGGCTCATTGAGGCTCGGGGGGCTCGGGGTGGCTTTCTATGTTGCTAGTTGATTTTCAGAAAGCGTTCAACCTTGTTGATCGTTCGACCATGCTTCAGGAGGTCCGCCGTCGTTGCCCGGCTCTCTCCCGTTGGGTGGAATTTTGTTATTCCAGCCCGGTCCGCCTTTTTTATGGGGAGCACTGCTTGTGGTCTTGTCAGGGTGTTCAGCAGGGTGATCCGTTGGGGCCTTTGCTTTTCGCTTTGGTTTTGCATCCCTTAGTTTGCAAGATCCGGGACACTTGTGACCTCACTTTGCAGGCATGGTACTTAGATGATGGCACCATCGTGGGTGATACTTTGGAGGTGGGGAAGGTTTTGGACTTGATTATGTTGGATGGCCCTCGTTTTAGATTACATCTTAATGTCTCCAAGACGGAGGTCTTTTGGCCTGTTGAGGATCCTCGGAGTCGGCTTCTTGGAGTTTTCCCCCCTTCTATTTCTCGGCCATTGCGTGGTGTTACAGATTTGGGAGGACCTGTCAGTACTTGTTCTGATTTTAGCAGTGAGATTGTGGCGACGAGAGTAACTAAGACCATTGAGCTAATGGACTTGGTTGCGAGGATTGAGGCCCGCAATGTGAGTTGCTTCTTCTTCGAGCTTGTACTGGTATTTCCAAGCTCTACTTCTCCCTTCGTACTTGCTCCCCTAGTGTTTTTGGGTCTGTCCATCTTCCTTTTGATGCCGCTCTTCGTTCTAGCTTGGAACGTATTGTCACCGCGTCAGGGCCGGGTTTTGGGGATTGGCAGTGGCGCCTTGCTACATTCCCTTTTCATCTTGGTGGTCTCGGTGTCTATGCGGCAGGAGATGTTTTATTTTATGCTTTTATTGCGTCCCGTTTGCAGTCTGCTCGTTTGCAAGCTAAGCTCCTCGGCCCTTCTGGTATTGTAGCTGCTGGCCCTGCTTTTGAAGATGCCGCGCAGGTGTTTACTGCGACTACAGGTTCTGGTATATTAGGTCACCCTAGTGAAATTGCTGCCCCCAAACTTATGAAGAAATTGGCAGACATTTATTTCACGACGGTTGCTGCTGCCTCAGAGTTTGTTTTCTCTTTGACACCACACCAGCTTGCTTTATGGCAGTCTCAGCAGGGTTCTCACTCCTCTGATTGGTTATGTGCGGTTTCTATCTCAGGGTTGAGTCAGACTATGAACGGGAGGACTTACCGTAGTATGCTGGGGTATCGTCTGGGTGTTCCGTTATTCACGGTATCTAGGCCCTGTCCTGCTTGCTCTCGGGTTTTTGCTGGGGATGTTTTTGGGAACCACGTTGTTTCTTGTACTGGTACTGTGGGCGTTAAACATCGGCATAACCTTGTCCGGGACACTCTTTTTGATATCTGATATAGATCTTGTATTACTGCGGGGAAGGAGGTTGATATCGATTTGATTGATGGACATGGTGGCTCTCTTCGTCCTGCGGATTTATTGCTTTATTCTTGGGACAGGGGGCGTGATGTGTGCGTCGACTTGACAGGTTCTTCTCCTTTGACTCAGATTGGGATGACGGATTTTGTGTCGGCCCGGGTTGTCGCTGATGCTGCTCAGCGAAAGTGTGCTAAGTATGGGGATTTGTGCGCGGTAGCGGGTTATGGTTTCCTTCCTTTCTCGTTCTCTTCACTTGGGGAGCTGTGTTCGGATGTTGTTGCCTTGCTCAAGCGGATCCAGAAATTCTCAGTATCTCAAGATGCGGGGGCTCGGGTGGCCGCTTACATTTTTACTAGACTTAGCTTTGCTATTGCTAAGGGTGTGGGAGCCCAGATTGTCTCTCGGCTCCCCACCAATTTCATGTAAACTTTTATTTTTCTTTTAATGAAAGTTGCGCGTATCCTTATATATATATATATATATATATATATATATATATATATATATATATATATATATATATAATATATATAATATATATAAATATAATAATAATAATAATAATAATAATAATAATAATAATAATAATAATAATAATAATAATAATAATAATAATAATAATAATAAAAGTATATTTCAAGTCCTCCACTCCAACAATTGCAACAAAATCAATATGAAAACAATTCATCTCAATTTATCATCCACAATAACATACACTGAACACATATTAAAGTTGAGTAGGATATATCCCTACCTGATAAACAAGTACTCCAAATAATGCAATCCAATTATATAGCAAAGAAATCCAATTGTTTACGCTCCATGACAAATCCGTCACCAAGATAAATAGTAATTATAATTATTAATTATTCTAATCATATAAAATATAAAACAATTGAACTAATTTTATATCTTACTATTAATTAATTATAATAATTATGTTATTAAATAAATTAGTAATTAACCCGTCTCAATCCCATAATCGAATCCCATGGACCACGGTCAAAACCCGTCTTAAAACCCAACTCAACCCCCTCCCATACACGGTACAACCCGTGTTCAACACCCCTCCAAACATCCTTCGAACACGCCCCACAAACACCCTTCGTATCATGCCTAACTCGACACAACTAGTTCTGCCACCCTCACCCACCGGTGCCACCACTGTAAGCCACCCAATTGAGGTCCAAACACCAGCAACCACTGTCACTTGTGGTCAAACAACCACGCCCTAGCTATCCCAAGCAACCGACACAACCAACAACACAATACACTCAATTTCCGGCAACCACCGCATGAAACACTGCCTCCGGCCACCCTCGACCACCCATGATGGTCGACTCACCACCCTGGTACCAACCCTAGCCCCGGTCAGGTTTGGGTCAGACAAAACACTGGTCAAAACCGTATAAAACCATGCTTTTATACAACGACCAAACCTCTTTCGAATCTCCGTCAAAGCACCTCCCAAACCACTACCTATAGTCATCCCAACCCCGCCACTAGTGTCGAATAACCACCCATGACCCAGCCAACCCAGTTCTGGTCTCAAGTCAGGCGAGATATAGGTCTGAATCGTGTAAGACTCACGGTTGTAACACCACAAACCACCAATCAAAACCCACAATTACTCCACCCCTGACGGTCAACAGAGGTCCGGTCAACCCCCTGGTAGTCCACGACCAAGGTCACGGCAGGGTCAAATCACATGGTGGTCTAATTTACGAGTTATTATAATTACAAGGTGAATACATTATATTGTGAGACGGTTTTATAAACTTACCTTGAGACGATAAAGCTAATTCCTCATCTTTCCTTCTAGATCTCCTCCCCCCCCCTCTCTCTCCCTCTCTCTCTCTCTCTCTCTCTCCCTCTCTCTATAATTGTGAGTTATTGTGTTTATGAACTTTATGAGCAAATAAGGGTCAATGTCATTTATTTATAGTGATAAGGTAGTCTTATAGAAAGGTATTAGGAAAGGTCATACAGGAGAGTGTTAGGAAACTATATTATATCACATATTATTACCAAATATATTATGTATTATTATTATTATTATTATTATTATTATTATTGTTATTATTATTATTACTATTATTATTATTATTATTATTATTATTATTATTATTATTGTTATTGTTACTATTATTATTATTTATTTTATTTATTTATTATTATTATGCGCAACTTTCATTAAAAGAAAAATAAATGTTTACATGAAATTAGTGGGGAGCCGAGATACAATCTGGGCTCCCACACCCTTAGCAATAGCAAAGCTAAGTCTAGTAAAAATGTAAGCGGCCACCCGAGCCCCCGCATCTTGAGATACCGAGAATTTCTAGATCCGCTTGAGCAAGGCAACAGCATCCGAACCCAGCTCCCCAAGTGAAGAGAAAGAGAAAGGAAGGAAACCATAACACGCCACCGCGCACAAATCCCCATACTTAGCACACTTTCGCTGAGCAGCATCAGCGACAACCCGGCCAGGCACAAAATCCGCCATCCCAGTCTGAGTCAAAGGAGAAGAACCTGTCAAGTCAACGCACACATCACGCCCCCTGTCCCAAGAATAAAGCAATAAATCCGCAGGATGAAGAGAGCCACCATGTCCATCAACCAAACCGATATCAACCTCCTTTCCCGCAGTAATACCAGTTCTATAGCAGATGTCGAAAAGAGTGTCCCGGACAAGGTTATGCCGATGTTTAACGCCCACAAAGATACAAAGACAAAAACAGCGTTGTCCCCAAAAACATCCTCAGCAAAAACCCGAGAGCAAGCCGGACAGGGCCTAGATACCGTCAATAACGGAACACCCAGATGATACCCCAGCACACAATGGTAAGTCCTCCCGTTCATAGTCTGACCCAACCCCGAGATAGGAACCGCACGCAACCAATCAGAGGAGTGAGAACCTGCTGAGACTGCCATAAAGCAATTTGGCGTGGCGTCAAAGAGAAAACAGACTCTGAGGCAACAGCAAGAACGTCGCGAAATAAATATCTGCCAGTTTCTTCATAAGTTTGGGGGCAGCAATTTCACTAGGTTTACCTAAAACACCAGATCCTGTAGTCAGAGTAAACACCTACGCGGCATCATCAAAAGCAGGGCCAGCAGCTACAATACCAGAAGGGCCGAGGAGCTTAGCCTGCAAACCAGCACACTGCAAGCGGGACGCAATAAAAGCATAAAATAAAACATCTCCATTCGCATAGACACCAAGACCACCAAGCTAAAAAGGGAATGTAGAAAAGCGCCACTGCCAATCCCCAAAACCCGGCCCTGACGCGGTGACAATACGTTCCAAGCTAGGACGAAGAGCGGCATCAATAGGAAGATGGACAGGCCAAAAAACACTAGGGGAGCAAGTACGAAGGGAGAAGTAGAGTTTGGAAATACCAGTACAAGCTCGAAGAAGAAGCAACTCACATTGCGGGTCCTCAATCCTCGCAACCAAGTCCATTAGCTCAATGGTCTTAGTTACTCTCGTCGCCACAATCTCACTGCTAAAATCAGGACAAGTACTGACTAGTCCTCCAAAAACTATAACACCACGCAATGGCCGAGAAATAGAAGGGGGAAAAACCCCAAGAAGCCGACTCCGAGGATCCTCAACAGGCCAAAAGACCTCCGTCTTGGAGACATTAAGATGCAATCCAAAAAGAGGGCCATCCACCATAATCAAATCCAAGACCTTCCCCACCTCCACAGTATCACCCATGATGGTGCCATCATCTAAGTACCACGCTTGGAAAGTGAGGTCAAAAGTGTCCCGCATCTTGCAAACTAACGGATGCAAAACCAAAGCAAAAAGCAAAGGGCCCAAAGGATCACCTTGCCGAACACCCTGACAAGACCACAAGCAGTGCACCCCATAAAAAAGGCGGGCCGGGCTGGAATAACAAAACTCCACCCAACGGGAGAGAGCCGGGCAACGACGGCGGACCTCCTGAAGCATGGTCGAACGATCAACAAGGTTGAACGCATTCTGGAAATCAACCAAAGAACATAGAAAGCCCCACCCGAGCCCCCCGATCTTCAATGAGCTTCTGTTCAAGGCATGCAAGATAGCCTCTCCTCCACCGGACACACCCACCCCGAACTGAAGCCCATCAAAATAAGAAGATAAAGACGGACCAACCATAGAAGCACCAACCATAGAGACAAGCCGTCTCCAGATCGTACCAACAAAGAATAGACGAACCCCCCACCCTCGGTTTAACGAGTGGCGTGAGAGGGGCGCTGGCAATGTACTCACCCCGAGGAAGAGGACACCGGCCCTCAAGAAAAAGATTAACCACCCTAGTATTAGATGTGATCAAATCATCGGAGATAGCCACAAAGCAGGCGCCAAATCCAATCAATCCATAAGGTGATGGGCACGAAAACCATCCCTCCCACAAAAAGTACCACGAGGGAAGCTCCGAATCATATCCAAGACCACAGAAGAAGCGACCGAGGGATGATGATCCCCCAGACAGAGGAGGCAATGAAGGAGGCGGGCGACAGGATGCTTCTCACGCAGGGCCACGTGAGTGGCATCGAGTAGGGGCCACCCTGAGGAAGAAAGCACCAAGACAAAAGCGAGATAATGGCCATCGAAATCTTCCGCCGACATTGGCGAGGTTAAGCTCACTCAAATCCAGATCCTCATCCACGAAAAAAATGAAGAAGGACCTCATCAAAACACTCTCAGAATAACCGCAACCCCCCCTGTGCCCCCAAGCAAGGATAGCCCCAGCAATACTCTCCTCCCGATGCTTTGACGCCGAATAGCGATCGACACTCATGATTGCTCCGAGGAGCGAAAGTCTTGAGCAAACAAAGTGGTAGAACAAGCAAACGAACCCAGCGGGAGAGATCACTAGGGGCATCAAACACAGCATCCAAGGCCCCTTTCAAAGCCCGAGCAAACCCAAGACGACACTTAGGAGGAATAGATTTCACGGTGCGAAGGCCTAAAGACAATAAACGATCTAGCGAAGATATAGACCACTGAACAAGCTCTACACTATCGTCAGAAGAAACAGAAGTAGAAGGAGCCAAAGGTCTCGGAATACCATGAATATGGAAGGTGTAGAGGCCATCAACACACTCCGGATGCATTAACAAAATCACCCCGACTATGCCGACATCTTGCTCTAATAGTACGGGTCATAAAACACACCCCACACCCCACACAACCAGAGCCCCATCCGACTCAAAGAACTCTCGACATTGGAATAAACAGTCAAACTATCAGTAAGAGTCTGACGCGTAAGGTCCAACGCACCATCATGACAATGTCGGACCTGTAAATGTTTCTGCCAAGCTGCCTTTGTAAGGCCCTTATCGAAACCATCCCGACACCCATAAAGACCCGAAAAAGGAAAATGGTAACGCACAAGCTCGGGCATGAAGGAAGAATAAGCCCCACACCCAACCTGCACAAAAAACCATACAACCACCAAAACAAACACCCGCACAAAAAGCACCACATAGGCAAACTCTTGGGCAAAGAGAGGCAAGACCCACTCCTGGTCGAGTTAAACACCAACACACCACCCCCTTCGGTGATGGTCAACGATCAACACAAACGACCCTAGTATCCACACGGCCCTAGCACACCGCAACACCCACTATAAACCACAACCACATCTAGGCAGCAGCAGCATAAAGTGGTCGGAAACAGAACCAGTAAACACCACGGTCAAAACCAGCAGCAGCCACGTTAAAGAAACGCAGCAGAAAACCGAACCCGAAAAAAACCACACAAGAAACAAAGAAAGATGCAACAGACTGGGAACTCACCGGAGGGAATCAGTGGGTTGGGCCATCAGCCACCACAACCTTGACGGGCGACTTGAGGTCTAAAAGCCAAAGGGTGGTGTTGTTGGTGTTCACCGACCGCAAGGAGGCGGCAGTGACCCTCTAATACAGCCGCAACACAAAAACCCTACAACAGCAGCACTACCGCACAAACAGCCACCAACCATCACCCCTGACCGGCAACGTGAGGTCTAAAGTCGATGTGGGTGGTGGTTGGCCGTCAATGGTGGCTGCAAGACCGCAAAAACCGATGCCCTAACAGAAACGATTTGAAAACCGCACGCAACTCCCCAGCGAAAACACTGAACGACCCAACACTGAACGGCCGTCAACAATAAGGAAGGCGTGATCGGTGGTGAAGGGGCGGCAGGGATGGCAGACGGGTAACGGCAGGGATGGTTGGCAGTCGTAGTGCAAATCGCACGTTCACCCTTTCCTCTCTCCTCACTTATTATTATTATTATTATTATTATTATTATTATTATTATTATTATTATTATTATTATTATTATTATTATTATTATTATTATTATTATTATTATTATTATTATTATTATTATTATTATTATTATTATTATTATTATTATTATTATTATTATTATTATTACTCGAGCTACATCCGAGCACGCGGCCCAATGCACGCGGCCCATCATCCAATCCCGACTCATCTATTATTATATTATTATATCCCGTCTCACAGCATAATCATTAATTATAAATATTATTTATAAAATATAGAATGCTCAACATATTTCCACCATCCACTAGCCACTAACCATGCCATTAAAATACTGGGGATTACAAGTTATTTTAGCTCACTTATGTATTAGAGTAGTGGTTGATTGTTCAGATATATTTCTGCGCATTTCCAGTTTAATGTATAGGTGTTGTGATCAAGAATTTTATTCCGAGTTCGGAAAGCGACTTGGACATCTTTACACTCATATCTTGGACCAAACACATGCCAAATGATAGGCTAAGAAGTGTTACAACCTTGTGGTTTGAAGACAAGTCAAGGCCCAAAGCATCAAAGTCAAAATAAAGGAGGAACACGGAAGAAAGAAGAGGGCCGCTATAAGCGGCTGGAGCCACTCTAAGCGGCCAGACCAGACCTGAAGCACGAGGAGAGCCGCTTTGACCGTCACTTTGGATTCCTTTATGAAGATGTTACATTGAGTTTAAGACATTAACTTTGGTTATTATGAGCTATAACTTGTGGTGTGGAATTTATACTCGTCGTCAAAAGCTACCAACCAAAAAAATATTTATAACTTCACAAACTACTCTTAGTAAATAGGTAAGTAAAGGTCGGATCCCAAGGGATGGGTATTGATTTAGGATTTCAATTGCAAGTAGTGTATGTCTTAGGGTGTCACAAATTATGGGTTGAGATGATATGTAATCTAAACTAATTAAAAAGATGAATGCAAATTAATAAAAACAAAGTATAGCAATTAAAGGGGTTTGTAAACAATTGATTAAAGGCACTAGGGTCTCATGGGTTCATAGGGGATTCATGGAAATAGATCATACAAACATGTTCTCAATTAGAATCAAGCACTTATTGTTGTGATGGGATCGAGTTAGTGTATATCTTACAATCCCTAGGATGATTTAGGTCCCAGAGCCGAGTCGTCTAGACTGTATAACACCTACAAGTCGACTTAGTCTCCTCCTATTCAACTCTATGCATGGTCTAATGAGGCTCGAGTTGGTTTATGTCTTACAAGCCTCATTGAAAAGATAAGAGATGGGTAAAAAATGCAGGGATTCATAGGCTCGCATTTCATCAAACATAACATGTGCACAGGTTGAAATCACAACAAGCAAGCAATTTAATTATGAAAACATATGAGATTAAGCATAGATCAATTCCTATGTTTGTTTCCCCTAATTCCCCATTAAACCTAGCTAAAGGACTACTCACTCATGATCAAGTTTAGCATGCTAATAAGGTTGCCAATCATACTAACAAAGCAAAACATGATGAATAAATGATGTAATTAAGAATAATTAAACAAAGGTAAAACGAGATTATACCTATTGAGATGATAATAAAGCAAAGAATAATAGAAGTAATCTTGATGATTGATGGAAGGTTGTTATTTCTCCAATAAACCACAATAATCTTCAAATTACCCAACTAAACTAAGAACTATTGAGAAATTAAGGAAAGATTAAGATGTGATTAATATTGAGAAGTGTATGTATTACAACTTTGATTAAGACTAAATTAAGATGATATTGAGAGTTGATTCTAATCTAGGTAGTGCAATGGGGTATTTATACTAAAATTAAGTACAAGGATTAGGGTTACTAAGGGCTTAAATGACTATTAAGACCCTAGGAAAAACATAACAATCTTTCTAATCCTAAGGGACATGCGCGGATCATGCTATAACTCCCATCAGGATCCGATCGTCCTTGCCTGAAGCACGGCTTGTCCTGTAGGAAGATCCGCTCGGGCTAGCAGTCGGGACGCTCGGATCGTTCTCTGGTTCGCTCGGATCATGCTCTGGGACGCTCGGATCGTTGGATAGAGTTCTCCTCTTGTTTGGCTCCTTAACAATCCGCGAGGATTGTGTAGGGGATACACGGATCTTTTCATAATTGCCCATTTTACTTTATTTATTTTCTTAGGCCTCTAGTGTCGGTCTCCTCTTCGATGTTTGGTCATTAGATGCGATCCATTTTGCTCTATTTCGCTCCATAAATGCAAGGTTAGCGATCCTCTCCTACCAAGGACACAAAACCTAAAAGAATATGCAAAATGGGAAACTAAAGATAAGAAATGACCTTAATATATGCTAGAAAGCATGGGAACGAGGTTAATTCGGGGACTAAATGTGCTCAAATATGAGTCACATCAAACATTCCCAAACCGAACCTTTGCTCGTCCCGAGTAAAGAGGTGACTAAAACTATGACCTTTATTTAAACTATCCTACTAATATAGCCGATATGAGATAATTAGTGGGTCTCACTCCGCCCCTTTAACTCACAACAAGACATCCATGAGGTGGGGTGCCTACTTGCAAGGCAAGGTGGGGCTTGCCAAAATGACGATACATCCAATCATTAAGCACACAAAAGAAGGTAATGGATGCATCTACAAAAGAATAGCCACTTTCCTCATCTAAGTGGTGGAAATTATCTAAGGGGGAAGCAATCTAAGGGTACACACTCCATTTTAGATATCGTTTCTTCAAGTTACTAAGCCTAGGAGGATTCCAACAAATCACCTCCAAGGTGTGTCAAGCTAGGGCACCTTTGTCCTCAATTGCTAAATGCTTTTGTCAAGAGTAGACTCTCTATGATGTTAGAAACACTGTAGTATCATGGAATTCCCCCTCTTGCCTAGACAAGAAGAAGGGTCGTCCCCTCTTCACCATGCACAAAATTGGGTTCAAATGGAAAAAGGGATCAATGTATTTTGAGTTTCATAATAGGAGTTTCCATTTGATTTTGTTATTCCCCGCAATTTCTTGTGGCATTTGACATTTTTTGAGAATAATTTCTTTTGCCATTTCTTTGATGTTTGGCAATTTGATGCTTGACAATTTTCAACTTTTGCATTTTTTGAACATTTTCAAAGTCACCCCAATTTGTAGCGAGTGTGCTTTTATTTGAAGCATATGAGTTCTTATTTTTGTACTCCTCTTTTCTTTGATGCAAATTTGTGCAAACTTCTTGATTTTCATTTTGGTACTTGAACTCAAATTGAGATTTTTGTGCCCATTCCCTTTTTTTTTTGACAAAAATGAGGATAGAAGTGGAAGATGGTTGCATGGTTTCAAGGGACACCTTAGAATAAACGGTAGCCAAGGAGTCATCACATCAAAAGGTACTCTTGGCTAGGCCTTAGTCCATGGGTCAAACGATACTAGCATGACACATCCTAGGGTGTTTTGGAAGTATTCTAATGAGCAAAGTCTCAAGAAGGAAAAGTATCTACAAGGGCCTTATATACACTTGTCAAGTTTCCCAAATAGATGTTTCCACAAATATTTTCCTAAAATGCAACTACATGCTATGATGCAACTAACATTTATACAACCTAATGCATATGCTTCTATCAACTAGTATGCCATATAAACTACATACAACTCTTAAAATCACATTGGTTTGTACCGCATCAACCAAAATAAAGCCACATAGTCATTAACATAGAGAGGAAAAAGGAGATTTGGAAAGATCATACTATGCGGTCTACATATTTCTCATGCCTCGGATGTGGCGTAGTCGGTCCAATGTGATAAGAGGACAAACAAACACAAGTATATACACAAAAATACAATTCTATACTACAAAGGAATAAACATATTTTTGGTTTTTCAAATTTTCAAATTTTTATGGTTTTTGTTTTTATGAAATAAAAAACATATTTTTGTGTTTTTAGAAATTTTTCAACTTTTATCATTTTTGATTTTAAATGTTAAGTTAGAATTTCCATCCCCACACTAGTATGGGCATTGTGCTCAATGGCCAAAACGATAGAAAATTATGCAATGCAAGCTAAATGAAAATGCATGATTTCTACACTAATGTACATACTACGTGACATATATACAAGTGATGCATTCTAATCTATTCTATATGATCCATGCTTTCTATTGTTTGGAGAGCTAGTTTGAATTAAGTTGCATTTCTTGTGTTTTAACTTCCCCAAACCAAGTAAGATACTATTTCTAGTGTAAAAATAGGGAAGTTCATGCACAAGGTTAGTATTCAATACATGAATCCTAATTGTCATTTTGGATTTTTCAATTGGGAACAAAAAATTTATCATCACCTTGATGTTGCTAAGGTGGAAAATAGTCCTTCATTTTTACAAGGACACCTCTAGAGTTTGAAACTATTAATCATAAACTAAGTTAGAAAAACATGAAATATTTGACATGAAAAATGAGAGGGAATAGAAGAGCTTCACCTAAGCCATGGTGGGTGCCATATGCCCGCTCCACCAAGCCTACGAACATCTTCATTAGTTGTCATCCTCTCCTCTGAGATTGTCATCCCATTGTGCTTGTTATTCATCGCTCTCATAGAAATCCATAAATTCATCCCCATCGTTGAAGATGCAATTGGGTTTTTTGGGCGTGTTTTGAGCATTTGGGAGAGGATTATATGTTTTATTAAGGAGAGAAGGATGAGGTGTCTTAATATTGGTGGTTGAGGGAAGGACAAGCTTGTCGAAAGTAGAAGAGTAGCACGGGAGAGAGACACGCGGATCGCAGTCGGGACGAGCGTCTTCTGTTTTGTAGAAAAAAAATATGAGTAGGTAGGGACGCGTGGATCAAACTCGGGACGCGCGAATTTCCCCACGGGGAATTCTGGAACAGCAAACCAACCCTGAGACGCGCGGATCTGTTTCAGCTCGAGCGGACTCTTTCGGGGAAGCTCGTTTTGTGCCTGGGATGTGCAAATTTTCTTACAGCGAAATTTCATAAGTTTGGAACTTCCTAGGACGCACCGATCCATGTCAAGACGAGCGTCCTGAAGCTGGGGACGAGCATCCTGATGCCAGCTTGCGCAGATTCTCTTACAGGACTTTTTCCCACAACTTGAGGCCTTCCATCCCCCACATCCCGAGGCCAAGATGCTCGGATCGTCTCTGGGGACGCTCGGATCCTCTTCATCTCCCACGAGCTCAGGTCTGCTCGTGGGGATTCCTCCTTTTTGTTCTTCTTTCTCCTTATTTCATTGATAAGGGTGCGTTTCCACACTTGAATCGTTACATCCTTCATTTATCAAAAAAGATTAGTAACACTCCCTCACTAATTCTCATACCAAAATCATGTTATAGGAAAATTAAATGCAAATGCAATAAAATACAAGTAAGAAGGGTTAGTATATTTACAAGTGGTGGTTTAGGGAGGACTCCACCAAACTCTCTCATTTGATGGTCTTATCATGGTGGGAGAGGTTCGAGGCGGATGACCTCTACTTGTCCTATGAATGCTCCTTCATAGTATGGTTTCAATCTTTGGCCGTTGACCTTGAACTTGTTTCCATCCTCCGACTTTATCTCAAAGTCTCCATAATTTCCTACTTCGGTGATTACATAGGGACCCATCCATCTTGAATTTAACTTTCCCCGAAAAAGTCGATATCGGGAGTTAAATAGAAGGACTTTGTCTCCCTTGTGCAAAGCTTTTTGCTTGATTCTCTTGTCGTGAAGCAACTTGGTTCTTTCCTTGTATATCTTTGCATTTTCGTAGGAGTGTAGTCGGAATTCCTCCAACTCTTGAATTTGCAATATCCTCTTTTGACCACTTAGCTTAAGATCATGGTTGAAAGCTTTGATTGCCCAAAAGGCTTTGTACTCTAACTCAATTGGCAAATGGCATTCTTTTCCATAGACTAGCTTGTAAGGGGAGGCTTCTATGGGAGTCTTATAGGCCGTCCTATAAGCCCAAAGAATGTCATCAAGCTTCATGCTCCAATCCTTACGAGTCTTGTTAACAACCTTCTCAGGAATTTGCTTGATCTCTCTATTCGAAACTTCAAGTTGACCGCTTGTTTGAGGATGGTATCCCAAGCCGGTTATGTTGAACAACATACTTTGTCAAAAGAGATGCGAGCTTCTTTTCATGGAAATGTGTCCCTCCATCACTAATAATTCCTCTAGGGACTCTGAATCTTGGAAAGATCACTTTCTTGAGAAGTTTAGTAACCGTTTTGGCATCAACAGTTGGGGTAGCAATTGCTTCTACCCACTTTGATACATAATCGACGGATACTAGAATGTACTTGTTCCCTTGAGATGATACAAATGATCATTGGTAGTCAATTCCCCATACATCGAAAATTTCTACCTCCAATATTCCTCGTTGTGGCATCTCATTTCTCCAAGAAATGTTTCCGGTTCTTTGGCAAGGATCACAATGGAGAATAAATTCTCTAGCATCTTCAAACATGGTAGGCCAAAAGAAGCCCGATTGAAGGACTTTAGCAATTGTTCTTCGTGCTCCATGATGTCCTCCATATGGTGATGAATGGCACCCCTCTAAAACACCTTGAACTTCTCATTGGGTTATGCATCTTTGGTAAAGTCCATCACTACATTCCTTGTAAAGATTGGGATCGTCCCAAAAGTATCTTTTCACTTCAAACAAGAATCTCTTTCTTTGATTGTAGTTCAAATTTGGGGGAAGAACTCCTCCCACAATGTAATTAGCATAGTCGGCGAACCATGGTGTTGTGTGCTTCTCGAGTTGTGAATGGATGGCCATCAAAATATCATCGGGGAAAGAGTCATTGATTGGTGTCTCTCCCTCATCATCATGGAATCAAATTCTTGACATGTGAACCGCTACCACATTCTCGGCTCTCTTCTTATCCCTTATCTCAAAATCAAATTCTTGGAGTAGCAAAATACACCTTAACAATCTTGGTTTTGCTTCTTTCTTTATCAAGAGATGTCTAAGAGCACGGTGGTCCGAGAAAACAATCACTTTTGATCCAAGCAAATAAGAACGGAATTTGTCTAATGCATAGGCAATGGCAAGAAGTTCCTTCTCCGCGGTGTCATAGTTTACTTGGGCGGCATCAAGAGTCTTGCTTATATAATAGATAGAATGCAAAGCCTTTCCTACCCCTTGGTCAAGAACCGCTCCAACGGCGTAGTTACTTGCATCGCACATGATCTCAAATGGTAGTTCCCAATTTGGTGGTTGGATGATTGGTGCCGAGATTAGTGCCTCCTTGATTCTATCAAAAGCTTCAACACACTCATTAGTGAATTGGAATTGGGCATCCTTAAGCAAAAGTTGAGTGAGGGGTTTCGCAATTTTGGAAAAACCTTTTATAAAACGGAGATAGAAACCCGCGTGACCGAGAAAACTCCTCACCCCTCTAACATTCATGGGAGGTGGGAGTTCCTCTATCACCTCAACTTTGGCTTTGTTAACTTCGATGCCCTTTTCCGAGATTAGATGGCCCAAGACAATACCTTCATTGACCATGAAATGACACTTTTCGCAATTCAAGACAAGGCCAACATCTTCACATTTTTGCAATACAAGAGAAAGGTTATGCAAACAAGAATCAAAGTCTTTTCCGTAAAAGCTAAAATCATCCATAAAAACTTCCATTATGGTTTCTAAGTAATCGGAAAAAACACTCATCATGCATCTTTGGAAAGTAGCGGGAGCACTACATAGCCCAAAGGGCATTCTCCTATATGCAAAAGTACTGTAGGGACATGTGAACTCGTAGTCTTATGTTGGTCATCCGGGTGTATCGGGATTTGAAAGAATCCTGAATACACGTCAAGGTAGCAATAGAATTTGTTAGAGGCTAACCTCTTAAGCATTTGGTCAATGAATGGTAGGGGAAATTATCCTTTCTTGTTGCGTAATTCAATTTACGATAATCGATACACATACGCCAACCAGTGATCTTCCTTGTGGGTATTAGCTCGTTCTTATTATTTGTTACCACCGTGGTACCTTCTTTATTAGGTACCACTTGAACGGGGCTAACCCACAAGGAATCCGATATAGGATAAACGATTCCCGCATCAAGTAATTTCATAACCTCTGTTTTTACAACTTCTTGGATGTGGGGGTTCAGTCTCCTTTTGCCTTGAATGATAGGCCTATGGTCTTCTTCTAGATGAATTCTATGCATGCAAAAATTGAGGCGTATTCCCTTAAGATCATCTAGACTATAACCTATAGCCTTTTCATGTTGTTTTAACATATCAATCAAATTTTCCAATTGATTTGCATCAAGTTTTTCATTAACAATCGCGGGTTTGGTTTTAGACTCATCAAGGTAAGCATACTTCAAATTTAGGGGAAGGTGTTTTAGAGTTGGAGTTTGTACCTCACTTTATACCATTGAAGGTTCACTAGGGACATCTCCCACCTCTATTACACATTCCACCCTCATGGCATATTCGACTTGTTCCTCAAGCTCTTCATACCCATTGTAGTCAAACTCCTCGACATATTCGTCTAGCTCTTTGACTTGCATGGTATGATCTTTGGTTGCTTGTTCTTCTTTATTGGATTGTGATGCTTCCTCTAGAATGTCATTTATCAATATGGATTGCTCATAGGTGAGCTCTTTGTTGGCTAGAGCAGCTTCAAGGAGATCTACTTCCAATGCCCAATGCTTATTTTTGGCCTCACTTGCTTCTAAGGCCTCCAATGCTTGCAAAGGGTCTTTGATGAGAGTAGTGCTCACATGCTCCTCTACACAACAATCTATAAGATCCATCTTGCGAAATAAACTAAGAGAAAATGGTGAGAAGTACCTTAAGGAAGTGCTCTCCCTCAAGGCAAATAAAAACACAACTAAAAACAATTGACGAAAATCAAATCAATTGAACACCGTCCCCGGCAACGGCACCATTTTTGATGTGGAATTTATACTCGTCGTCAAAAGCTACCAACCAAAACAATATTTATAACTTCACAAACTACTCTTAGTAAAGAGGTAAGTAAAGGTCAGATCCCAAGGGACGGGTATTGATTTAGGATTTGAATTTCAAGTAGTGTATGTCTTAGGGTGTCACAAATTATGGGTTGAGATGAGATGTAATCTAAACTAATTAACAAGATGAATGTAAATTAATGAAAGCAAAGTATAGCAATTAAAGGGGTTTGTAAACAATTGATTAAAGGCACTAGGGTGTCATGGGTTCATAGGGGATTCATGGAAATAGTTCATTCCAACATGTTCTCAATCAGAAGCAAGCACTTATTTTTGTGATGGGATCGAGTTAGTGTATATCTTACAATCCCTAGGAAGATTTAGGTCCCAGAGCCGAGTCGTATAGACTATACAACACCTACAAATCGACTTAGTCTCCTTCTATTCAACTATATGCATGGTCTAATGAGGCTCGAGTTGGTTTATGTCTTACAAGCCTCATTGAAAAGATAAGAGATGGGTAAAAAATGCAAGGATTCATAGGCTCACATTTCATCAAACATAACATGCGCATAGGTTGAAATCACAACAAGCAAGCAATTTAATTATGAAAACATATTAGATTAAGCATAGATCAATTCCCATGTTTGTTTCCCCTAATTCCCCATTAACCCTAGCTAAAGAACTACTCACTCATGATCAGTTTAGCATGCTAGTAAGGTTGTCAATCATTCTAACAAAGCAAAAAATGATGAATAAATGATGTAATTAAAAATAATTAAACAAAGGTAAATAGAGATTATACATTTATACCTATTGAAATGATAATAAAGCAAAGAATAATAGAAGTAATCTTGATGATTGATGGAAGGTTGTTAATCCTCCAATAAACCCCAATAATCTTCTAATTACCTAACTAAACTAAGAACAATTGAGAAATTAAGGAAAGATTAAGATGTGATTAATAATGAGAAGTGTATTATAACTTTGATTAAGACTAAATTAAGATGATATTGAGAGTTGATTCTAATCTAGGTAGTATAATGGGGTATTTATACTAAAATTAAGTACAAGGATTAGGGTTACTAAGGGTTTAAATGACTATTAAGACCCTAGGAAAAACGTAAAAATCTTGCTAATCCAGAGGGACATGCGCGGATCATGCTGTAACTCCCACCAGGATCCGCTCGTCCTTGCCTGAAGCACGGCTTGTCCTGTAAGAAGATCCGCTCGGGCTGGCTGTCGGGACGTTCAGATCGTTCTCTGGTCCACTCGGATCCTGCTCTGGGACGCTCGGATCGTTGGACAGAGTTCTCCTCTTGTTTGGCTCCTTATCAATCCGCGGGGATTGTGTTGGGGATGCACTGATCTTTTCATCATTGCCCATTTTACTTTATTTATTTGCTTAGGCCTTTAGTGTCGGTCTCCTCTTTGGTGCTTGGTCATTAGATGCGATCTATTTAGCTCCATTTCGCTCCATAAATGCAAGGTTAGCGATCCTCTCCTACCAAGGACATAAAAACCTCAAAGAATATGCAAAATGGGAAACTAAAGATAAGAAATGACCCTAATATATGCTAGAAAGCATGGGAACGAGGTTAATTTGGGGACCAAATATGCTCAAATATTGAGTCACATCAAATTGTCATTAGTTTTCTATCATTATCATCATCAAAAACATTAGAAAAAAATACATTGCATCTTCATCTTCTTAGTTTTATTTCCCAATAAAAAATTTAATCTTGAATCATTCATGGAGAGCTAATCTCGCAATTCTTGGAACAAGAGATTAAAGCCAAATTAGTTCATGAATTGTAAGACTCTTATTGTATATCAATTTCATTGTTTGAATATCAAGTTTAGTTTGGATTATTGTTGGTTTGTTAATTATGCATCTTGAATGATCAACTAGTTGTTGTTAATTAATCAACCATTGCTAGATTAGGTGAATAAATCTTTTATTTGTTTACCTATTCCGTTGTAGCAATTATAATTCATCAAGTAGTATGCTAATTCATAGCAAACTAATCTTACGTAGAATTAGAAGTCAACAACTTCATAGCAAACTATTCAATAATGAAATAGATTAGAAGAGTCAATGATCAATTCATAACTTGTTGATGGAAATTACTTGCTCCAAGCATCATTTTCGTATTTATTTTACACATTCAATTATTTAGATTATTTTTATATTCCTCTGCATTAGATTAATACTTTGTTATATTTATACTAAAACCACACCCCCCCCCCCCCACCCCCCCCAAATTGGTTACCTTATAACTATGTACATAAACACACGCTAAACATAGACCTTTCTTATGAGATCGACCCCTACTTACCCATTTACCCTTGCTAGTGTTAGAGTTATTTGTAATGGATTATAAATTGTGAATTTGGAGCCTTACAACAAGTCTAGCCAAGGTATAAATGTATGATACAAAAGTTGTCAACTCTTCAAAAACTATTTCCACGTTTTTAGTGCTATTCAAACCGGTGATTAAAATAAAGAATAAAATAATTCTACCATTTAACCTTAACCATTGATGCTTAGATTTTACTAATGTTTCAAACTCGTAGACTCTACGCAAAACATAGATTATCCAATTGTTTATTGTTTCCATTTTTTTCGTATTATTTTCATAATATATAACTACTTTAATGTTGTTGATGTTAAACATGCTCTTTACAAAGCTATTTTACCATAAAGGACTTTGAGCCTCTAAGGTATATTAATGATAATCACAAAATCACTACACTGCTCACAATTAACCATATAGAAGAACTGAGTAGGAAAACCCTACCTGACTAACAAATCCACGAATCACAAGCAAGGCTATAGTAATGCTCCTATAAGAAATCGTTACTTAAACAATGATAATCAATCATACTAATCACAATCCATCACTAAACAATCTCTACCCCCAATCTAACCCAAATTAGGGTTTGCATAAACTTCTAACAGCAACAATAAACTGGGTAATAAATACTAGAGACTTACTGACGCAACCGACATGGAAAACGAGATCCAAAAGTTCACAATAGGTCAATCTTGGCTTGGAAAACGATGAAGATGATTAGAGGAGTTTAGAACGTCGTTAGGTTTTGTAAGAGTGATTTATGAACTGGTAACACGAAATTTATATTCCTCTAATCATTTTAATCAAAACCGCGCGATTAACTCATATCAGACCGGGCAATCGGTCGAGTACCAATGACACTCGGCCGAGTACACCCTACTCGACCGAGTGTCTCCTAAACTCGGTCGAGTGCCACCAAGTCA
The DNA here is from genome assembly GCF_048544455.1 of Silene latifolia. Lineage (NCBI taxonomy): Eukaryota > Viridiplantae > Streptophyta > Magnoliopsida > Caryophyllales > Caryophyllaceae > Silene > Silene latifolia. The sequence goes on from NC_133538.1 coordinate 398,768,826, forward strand.
AAAACCTGATTCAAAACACCCGACGACGCACTCGGTTGAGTACTACCTACTCGATCGAGTATCTATACTCATAAACGAGTAGTATTACAAGTGCAACGGGTGTTTTTATACAATAATTTAGGAGGTTACTCTAGGGGTGATATTAGTGTAATTGACTAATATTACTGAAGGGCTAGAGGTTGTTATCTTATATTATTGTGGGTTTTGAATTGGTATTAATTCACGATGGTTACGTTGTAGTGGTACTATATTATTATAGTGGATTCTAGTCTATTTGGCTAGTGGGTTTTACTTCCGGTTTGGAAGATTTTTACCCTGGATTTGACCCTAATATACCGTCTCATCTTATTATTGATTATATTTATTTAGTATTACGGTTTACTTGTCAGTTGGTTGCTTCCGTTGCGCGTGGTAGATTGACTCTAATTTCTCAACACCTCTAGTCTCTTGACCTTTATGTTCTTATTTCTCACTGTAATGCCTTCTTCCTTATTTTATTGAATTATATTTATCATTGTTTTTGTTTCGTCACAGTTGGATTGTTCTAGGTTAACTGAAATTGATTTAGTCAACACCGATCATTTGTATCATACGTAGCCTGATGCATTAGCAGTATTCATCAGTATCTTGTCGATTTTAATTCTGATTTCTAGTACTGTTTATGTCATATGAAAATTGATGCATTAGTACATATCTGTATCTTGAATAATCGTGTAATGTAATGGTTTTCATCCAAACATCGTTCGTCGGAAAATAAACTCGCCGGAAAATGACAAAAACTGTAGCAAAAGACTCGCCTTCTTGATATTTGTTTTCGAATTCGGGTCTGCTTCTGATCGGGTTACTATTGTCGGGTACTGCCTCGTTTTTTAGGAGCTCGAATCGTGTTGCTGGGAAATTCTTACTGCTCAAGATTCTGATGCACCTCAGTTCCGGGTTGTCTTTTGATTTCACTTTAATTTTATGTCTTTTGTTTATGCGAATAACAGTTTGGTAAAAATCTTATCGTTTCAGAACGAATACGGTGAATGTTTTGATTGATTCCGCCATTAAAGTAGCTGGTATATCTAAAACCTTCTTCTTTAATTAGGCCTAATGCTTCTCATATCGTTAAGAAATTGCCCTCAATTTCTGGTTGTTCTCCTATTCAAACTTTGGACAGTCCGATTAATTCAACCTCTATTTTGATAGCTTCTCCTTCTGTTGATAATACTGTGAATTCTGTTAATAATGATAATTCTTTAGCTGATTCTGCTATTAATCTTGATGTTCATGTTGTTGTTGATAATACTGTAAAGGCTGTCTTCGATAATTCTGATAATATTGTGCATAATGTGGAACCTATACCTAATTCCTCGACTCGGTCAAAAATTGGGGAAAAATGGAGTAATGTTCTTAAGAAGCCACAGAAGTTAGGAATGAATCTTTTTTACTATGAAAATAGTGCTAATTCTAAAGAAATTGACCTTGAGGAATCTGATTTTTCTGTTAAACTTAAGATCTGGGAGAATACTGATAAATCCAAGCTCTCTTTTACTATGATAATGGTGGAGGCTGATGTATCACATGAGCTCCCTAGTCATGTTGTCATAAATATTCCTCATATAGGCCAGCTCACTCAAAAAGTCATTATGAGTGGTTACCCTACTATTGTAGAGAATGTGGCAAATTGGGTCACATCGTTAGTACTTGTCAAATAAAGATTGCTTAAGTTCCTAAGAAAGTGGAAACTTCAAAAAAAGTGGATGTTTCTGTTCTGTATGCACATACTTCTGTTCCCAAAGTCAGAACTGGTCAGACTAATGGGTTTACAGGTGGTGGGGGGGGTCACATGAAGCTGCTCCTATCACCACAATTGTGCATCTAGATCTAGGTGATACCTCAGGATCTACTGTGGAGGAGACTGTCTGTGTGGAGGAGAATGTAGACTCAGGATGCTCTAAGCTAGATCAGAGATCTCCTCCACCTGACAGCTCTTCTTCTCAAAATGATCATGTAATGCACTCAACATGCTCTGAATCTAAAACTGCTAAGATATATGATGTCTCTCTCCCTAGCACTCTAAACCCTTTCTAGGTTCTAGTTGAAGAGGAGGCTTCTAGTTTGTTACAGACTGGTGTTCCTAAACTAGGTGGTACTTCATCTGTAGCTCCAGCAAGGGATGTTTTACTGGAGAGGAATGTAGGATCAAGATGCCTAGTGCTAGGCTAGAGATCCTCTCCTCTAGACCATTGCTTTACTAAAGATATGGATGTGATGCATCAAGGATGTTCAAGTTAAGATTTAGTGGAAATTCCTCAAGGACCTGGTCCACCTGATATTTCAGTTTAAATGAGGATTGCCTCCTAAAATATTAAAGGCCTCAATTATCCTATTAAGTAGAGTGAAGTCAAAGATTTATTATATCAAAATCATATTGATATCCTAGATATTTTGGAAACTAGAGTGAAAGCTAATAAAGCCCGGAGAATTATTAGAAAACAGTTTGGTAGTTGAAATGTTCTCTACAATTATAATAAACATCATAATGGTAGAATTTGGTTGGTTCATAATCCTAGTTCAATTTCAATCAGTAATCTTTTGATTGAAGCCCAGTGAATTAGTTGTTCAGTGCACCATCATATAACTAATAAGGATTTTCAGTTGAGTGTTGTCTATGGCAGCAATGATGCAAGTGAGAGGGTTTACCTTTGGAATGGCCTAAGGTCTAATAGTTCTACTAGGCCTTGGATTGTCTTGGGGGATTTAGATGTTATTAGAAGTCCTGATTAGAAATTAAGCCCTAATCCTCAAGTCTTGCAAGATATGATTGCTTTTAACTATTGTTTGGCTTCTTGTTCTCTTGATGACATTACTAGTACTAGTTCTGATTTGACTTGGACTAATAAGCAAGATCCTCTGACTAGGGTTTAGTCTAAGCTTGATAGAGTCTTTGTGAATCCAAGCTGATCTGCTTTCTTTCCGTCCTCTAGTGCTCACTTTCTTGAGTCTGGTCTTTCCGACCACTCTCTTGTGGTGGTGACTGTTTCTAATGCTGATGGAATACACAAAAAAATCAGGTTCCTAAACAGCTGGATAGGGCGTCCTGACAATGAGGAAACTATAAAAAGCGCCTGGAAGACTTCAAAAGCTGATAGCCCTATTTTTGGTCTCTTTGATAAGCTAAAGAATGCTAAACATGCTCTTACAAAACTGCATCACTCCCATTTTAGCAAGATCTCTAATAGAGTTAAAGCAGCTAAGATCAAGCTTCAGGAATGCCAAACAAATCTGATGTAAGATCCCTTTTCTGCTATTCTCATTCAGGAAGAGAGGAACTATATTGAGGAATTTTCTAGACTAAAAAAAATTGAACTTTTTATATACAGCAAAAGGCTAAGATAAACCATATTCAGAATGCAGATAATAGCTCAAAATATTTTTTTGCCAAGATAGCTGAAAGAAGGCATCTCCAATTTATTGGTTCAATCAAGGATAAGGATGTTGTTCTGCAAACTGGCCAGGATGGGGTTACTAGTGCTTTTCAAGGTTATTATACTGATTTACTTGGCACTCAGAAAGTTATATCTGATTTGGATGAGGACTTTCTAAGACAGGATGGTTGTGTTCTACCAGATGACCATTATAGGCTTATTCAAGATATCACCATGTTGGAAATTAAAGAAATTGTATCATCATTAACTCTAACAGTAGCCCTGGTATTGTTGGGTTCTACTTAGGGTTTTTCAAATCTGCTTGGCCCATTATTGAAAGAGATTTTTGTGCTGCTGTGTTCAGCTTCTTTAGAACTGGAAATGTGTCTAACCAAGCCAATTCTACACTTATTTCTCTTATTCCTAAGAAGCAAACTGATGACTCTAAACTATTTTTTACAAAACCATAAGCAAAATCCTGGTTAATAGACTTCAGCAAATTCTTCCTTCTATTATTGGAGATGAGCAGGCAGCTTTTGTGAAAGGGGGGTGTATTTTTGAAAATATTATGCTCTCTCAAGCACTTGTCAAGGGCTATAGTAGAGGTAACATTTCTCCTAGATGTCTAATTAAAGTGGACATTAGGAAAGCTTTTGATTCTATACAGTGGGACTTTGTCTCTCATATGCTTCAGGTCTTGGGGTTCACTCCTTTGTTTTCTAAGTGGATTATGGGATGCATAACTAATACTTGGTACTCTTTCAAGATCAATGGAGCTATTTCTGGGTTTTTTCCAGGTAAAAGTAGCATTAGCCAAGGAGATCCTCTTTCTCCCTACCTATTTGTCCTTAGCATGGAGATTTTATCCAGATACCTTAGAAGAATTTGTTCCAAATCCCAGGTTTCCTATCATCCTAAATGTAGTAGGCTCAATCTCACTCACTTGATATTTGCAAATGACTTGGTGATATTTGTGAGGGGGGATGTGCCTTCTGTTTTTGATTCAAGAATGCTCTCTCTGAGTTTGCTCTTCTCTCAGGATTGCATGCTAATATTGACAAATCTAATGTTTATTTTGGGAATATTTCTCCAATTATTGTTCAGGAAATTATTGATGCTACAGGGTTTTCCTTGGGGCAGTTTCCTTTCAGATACTTAGGTATCCCTCTTGCTACTTCAAGGATCAATATTTCCATGTTTGACTCTTTGATAACTAAGATACAGAGAAGCATTCATCATTGGTCATCTCACTCCCTCTCTTATGCTGGAAGAGCACAGCTTATCAATTCTGTGGTTTTTGGTTTCGATAATTTCTGGTGCTCTAGTATTCTTCTTCCCATGGAGGTAATTCATCACATAAATAAATTGTGTAAGGATATTTTTTTTTGGAATGTAGCTGAAGCTAACAGAAGAATGGTATTCAAGAGTTGGTCTAAAATCTATTCCCCTTGGGAAAATGGAGGTTTTAATATTAAAGACATCAAGTTCCTGCAACAGGTATGTGGGCAAAATGGATCAAGTTGTATGTTCTGAAATAGGAAGGCATCTGGTCAGTTTCACCAAAAGACCAGTTCCCTTCTAGTGTCAAAGATATATCAAAGTTAGGGATACTTTTATTACTCTTTCAGGATCTGTCCAGCAAGCTCAGCATCTTTAAAATACCTGGTGTGCTGGATCCCATACTTCTATTAAGAACATTTATCTGTTTTTTAGATAGCCTATTATAGTAGGGGATTGGGTTGATGGCCTATCTCATTCTGGTATCTTGCCTAGTCATAGGATTATTACCTTTATAGCAGTGCAAGGGCAGCTAGCAACAGTAGACAACTTATAGAAGCGAGGTTTCTCTTTAGCTAACAGATGTAGTCTGTATGAGAGTCATGAGGAAACACATGAGCATCTGTTCTTTTCCGGTGCAGTTTCTCAGCAAATTTGGTTCTCTATTTTGAATTGGATACATATTGATAGAATGGGGTTGAGTCTGCAGCAGGAGCTCTCTTCACTTGCGGATCCTTAGATGCCTAGATGGAGGAAGCATTGGTTTCATATTTATGTTGTAGCAGTTTTTCACTTCATCTGGATTAAATTTTCTCTCAAATTCAGCTCTCTCTTCACACCTCGGTTAACAAGATCAAGTTTCTGGTTTCGGTTAGAATGCTCATGAGGAATCATGGGTCTCTTGCCCCTCTTGTGCAATATGGATTAAATGCTTAACTTTTAGAGAGTTTTGTTCTCTCTTGGTATTTTGATGAGTCCATTATTGGATAGTTTTGGAAATGTGATTTGTTTTCTTTTTAAATAAATGAAATGATAATTTTTTGCAAAAAAAAAATCTTATCGTTTATTAAGTTTTTGTTGTTTGATTGAATGAAGTGTACTGTTGCTGGTAATTGCGCTTTTGAAAGTGTGTTCATTGATGATTATGATGAAGGTCGGAATTTTGCAAGGGAATGAAACGTGGTGTTTTGATTCTTTGCTTTCTTAGGCCCGTTCTTTTGGATTGAAATTGTCCTCAATCTGTAATGCTAGAGTGCTCCTGGTCAGAAGTAACCCCATGCCAATCACACAAGTCAATTGTGTCGTTCCACGAGCTGGTAACACCGAGAGGATCATGAGTTATTTTGGCTTTGATTGCGAGCAATGTTGTACGGTCGGTTTCAGAGGGTCGTAGCAAGAGATAAGTGTAGGAAGAATATGAGAAATACAGCACAATTGATGGTGAAGTAGGACATGTGTGCAATTTTGTAGAGATGGTATTTACAAGGAATATATATAGGTATGAAAATCAGGTGAGGTTATGAGATGCACTAAATTGGATACCAATGTGTTTATGTTTAAGTTTCTTAAAAGCCAAAAGGACTTGGTGTGTCCTATGTGTAGGTTTAAGTATAATAGATATGCTCATAACACCACAATAACACTACAATTACACCAGAGTAACACCATAATAACACAAGAATAATATTATAATAACATTATAATATTACCAGAAGAACACTATAATAACACCACAATAACACCAGAGTAACAATAAGCTAACACAAGAGTAACACTGGAATAACACGTAAAAAAAGCTAACATAATGAGAAAATTAAAGAAGCGTAAAAATATAAGAATAACACTGGAATAATAGTGTAAGAACAAACTCACCATAAGAAACCAAACTCACAAGATCCCAACTCATGCGAAATATATATTTTCTAATAAATAATTTTTTTAAAAACCTAAAACCATCATCTTATGATTCACTTGATTGAAATGTTACATTTTTTTTGTCAATTGTTTTTTTCATGAAAGATGTTTTGTTAATAAGGGTAGATGTTTTTTGTTTTATAAATTAATATTTTTTTTATTCTCCAATACATTTACGGTCAAAGTTTGAAAACTTTCACCTCCAAAACTCAAATGTGAAGAAAATGGAAATATTTATTAAATTTATCAAAATCAATGTTTTTAGCACCGATATTCTACTGTGGATCTATAGAATGGGTAATATCGGATAGGCGGAATCGCATAGGATCTAAGATCATATAAAATCGTTCACCAAATAAAGTCATACTCCCTTCACCTTAATTATATTTTCCCAGTTTTTCGGTTTATTTCTAAACTAATTGTTGACATTCCTAAATATATGGAGTCCATAGTAGATAAAAAGTTAAGATACTATATTACATTTATTTAAGTACTCCCTCCCTCTCAATTTTTTTCAATTCATTCAGAACTAATTGATGACTTTCCTAAATATATACTCCATTATAAATAAAAAGTATAGTGTATAGATACTAAATAACGTCTATTTAACTATTACCTTCGTCTTGATCATTTGGTTACCTTCTTTAATTTTATTTTTATAGTATCGGAGTGAGTACTTTACTCCCTACCAAGTATCTTATTAAAACAAAGAAGTAAGTTCATAATAAGATAAATCTTGCTATAATCCCCTATAAAATCTAGTGCAACACAGTGATGGAAATACTGTCGAATGGGATTAAATACACAATGATAAAACTAAATAACCAAACTTGAATTAAAATAAATATAATCTAGCGGAACATTCCCGAAAAGGTAGTCGATACAATTGCCACTTTTACTAAAAAGGGCTAAAAATTAAAACCATCAAAACATGGTTCTACAATCCAAAAGAAACGAAAATAAAAAGAGTAGGATCAACTACTCGCTAGCTCACTCCTCAAATCTCAGCAAAACAAATACCTGTCATGTTATATACATAACAGCCACAATCAGTAGGGAGTAACTCAGGCGTTCTCCCAGCCACATTTCATCAAGTTAAAGGCAAGCAAATGCTAAAACCATAATTATTTAAAATATGAAACCTCAATACATCAGAAAATGTTAAAAAATATAAATAAGCATTTAAACAATTGAAAATCCAAATCTAATCCAAAAACATTAAAGTATAAGATACAATATCAAATACTCCTTATGGAAAGCCAGCTTAGTGTCTTAGTATAGATTTTCACTTGAACTATGCTAAAGTACCGCGGTTCCACAACCATAATAGGGCGGCGTCTTACTCCGCAATATGAGGCCCTAGTCTAAGTGTATGTACATAACTCCCGGGGTGCAACATTCCCAGACGACCACCGATGACAATCATCAGTTCTATAGCTAATAGCAAAACAAGCATATCTCGAGTTTATTATTCTAAACCTTACACCTAACTGTTCCATAAGTATTCAAAACCACTTCAAAAGTGTTTATTATTTAAATCTTTTAAAAGGGAAACCTTACAAGAAGAAAATTTCTAAAAATAGTAACTTTCTATAAATAGAATTTTACTTCAAATAAATACCTTTTAAAAAAGAAATCTTATGAAAATAGTAATGTATGTTATTATAAATAATGTCATTTAAAAAGTTCGAAAATAAAAATGATTATCTTATTGCCAAATTGGGTAATCCAATTTTAATACTAATCCATTATTTAAAATGATAAAATAATTTTAGTCAAATACTTCTTATAAAACAGGCTCTTAATAAATTCTGTAATCATATGAAAAATGACCATAATACCCTTCTCCATAAATTAACTTCAAAACTATTATTTACTCGGTTTAACCAAAACGGTGTTTTATTTTTATACAATCGAGTTTAACTTAGATACTCATGATATTTGATGTGAATACTGTTTATAACATCTCGGAAAAGCATGTAAAATTACGTAAAAAGATATGCTCATTTGATATATGAAACGAATTAAAAACTAGATTATCGTAAAAACCGCAAAAAACCATTTCAATTACTAAAGATAGTTTCTGACCGGAACGGTTCCAAAAAAAAATTGTAAAATTATGGAATTAAGTAAAAACACCAAAAATAGTTTTCCCAGCAACTAAAAATCATAAATACTATTTATTAAAATTGTATTCCTAAAACATCAAGAACTGTATTTTATTAATTAAAAATATGATTCGACCCAAAATAATTTTTAACAAAATTTATATCATTCCATAATGCATTATCAGAGCTAATAAAATAGGTTTTGTAAATTAGAAAAATAAAAAACGAATTAATACCTAATAAACATAAAAACCGTTGAAACAATGTATAAATCATAATAATTACTAATAAGATTAAAAGATCGAAACTTTTATGATACTAAGTCTTAAAATTTGTCATAGGACCAGAATAAAATCATCAAGATGAAATTATACCATGATTAGTAATTTGAAACCCTAAAAATTGATATATTGCGATTAAAACAACAGCAACATTAAATCTAAGAAAAACAATATTAAATATGATAAAATCATAAATAAAATATATTTTGATATATAATGAAATATCAGAAACTTTCGTGCCATGAGAACAAAAATTCAAAATATATAAATTAAATATAATAATTTGATTAAAACAACGATAATAACCAAAAACAAGCAACTACACAACAATAACTAATGAAACGCCGAGTCATGCCCTTAAGAGTTACCTCTTATTCGCGTTCCAAATCGATGAAATACTCGTCCTCGTACGGATCTTGATGATAGCCTCCAAAAACAAACATTCATATATGATTAAATCATATACTAATTAAATAAAAACCAAAACTGAATATACGACAATGATTAAGGACGATAATTACCCTTAGAATATGGATGAATGGATGATGAAAGAAGATCGATCTTAATAAATAAGCAAGAAGGCAAGCACGTACGTAGAATTATTAAAGGATTATTTCATGGGAATAATCCCACCTATGGCCCCCCCTGCAAATAACACTCCAACCTATCAGTAATTCGAATTAAATCCATCCTATTCACTAATCTTCCCGTAACAAACTCACTTAATATCATGACCTGTAACTTTAGGTTACAATCTCTCTCCTCCTTATATAACTATTTTCGACTGATTTTTGTACATCTCCTCGATCTTTCTTCAACATTTATGTTCTACTTTTTGTTCTTTTGATTCTCCTTCTCTCTTATTCTTTTTATTCTATTTTTTATTTTCAACTCCCCTTTTGATTCTTTTTCTCCCTTATTCTTCTTATGCTAATTGAATTTTAGAAAATCTTATTTAATTCAAATTGGTATGTTAAACTGAATTGTAGCCGCATTACTGTGACTTATTTCAAATGGAGCTGCTTTCGGCACGACGAAGGTGAGTCATGGTGGTGCTCGGATTCAGTTCAATGACGCTGCTCTTGTGGCTGGTTGATGCGAGCACAGTGATGGAACTGAGAACAAAGGTAGAGGTGATGTGATGGCTGAAGGTAGCTATAATGATGCTCGGATTTGTCCACGGAGGAGCAGGTGAGTCGAATTGGTGGAGATACCTGATGCTGACGCCGATGTTGCTGGTGATGGTGGCACGAATAGACGTAACACCTGGTTGGTGCGGTGGTGGATTCGGTGATGGTGATGAATGAGTGGATGACTGTCGTGGTGGTGCTTGGTTCACGAATTGATGGGTGAAGGGGCGAATTTTATGGTGGCTTAATTAGGGTACGAATTGATGGGGGGAGGTGGCGAATTATATGGAGATGTAGCTAATTAATTTCGTAGTTCGTACTTCAAGCTGCCATGGTTGATAGCTTTTTAGTTAAGAGAGGGGGTGTTTGGTGTGTTTAAAGTGTGTTGAACACACTTCACTTCTATAAAATAACACGGATGACCTGTTCTTCAGGTTTACGGTCGCATGAGAGTGTTATGGGGAGATTACTGAATAGGATGGATTTAATTCGAATTACAGATAGGATGAAGTGTTATTTGCAGGGGGGGCATAAGTTGGATTATTCCCATGAAATAATCCATTATTAAATTACCGGCCGAATGATATGAGATAAATGATGTTGATGATTAAACAAACACACGGCAATATTTAGATAGAAATAGGGTTTGTTTCTCCTTATTTTTTTGTGAAAATGGAATAAGAATGTACGTAGACAAAGTAAGGAGTGTTTAATAGGAAATGAAATAAGAAAAGAGAGCATAAAATCTCCTTATTTATCTTATGCAAAATCAGTTAAGATAAGGGTTACATGGTCCATGTGGTGGTGCGCGAACGCATGGACCCGGGGGGATTCAACCCCCTCGTCATCAAAAAAAAAGGGTTAACACCCAAAATATCTTTTACATTTTGTTGTAAAAATAAACAAAGGTAGAAATATAATAATAATACTAAGGATTTCAAATAAAAGAATAAAAAGGATAAATCTAGTTAAATAATTAACTTGTCTGTTAAACAAAAATACAGTCCATATATCAATGGCGCCAAAATCGATTTCCCATTTTCGCTTACAAAAATGTCACTTAAATAAAAAGTCGGCCCGAGAAGAAATCAGACTGAAATAAGATTTAAAATGGCATTAATTAACGATTTGTACATAACCGGTAAATATAAGTATCAAAATTTTAATCTTATATACAAAAATTAAATAAGCGGGATTAGAAAATTGCGGGTGTTACACTTGCCATCATTAAACGATAATTATTGTCTTTTATTGTCACTTTCTTACCCCAAGTAACCTTATCATGTGTCTCTCACTTATCTTTTCTTTGTCTTTCCCTTATCTTTTCTTTTGTGCCAGAAGTTATTTGTATAATTTATTTCTTGTCCTTAAACTTTCTATTTAATTTTACTTAATTTGATTTGTTAATTTAAATCCATTAAAATACATAGTTCACAGTGGACAATTGAAACTACCATAATTCTCGATCGAGTATGTTAGAATCTAATGCGTGCATTTTATATAGACTTATTGTACCATATTTGCACGCATCTCTATGCATATTTAGTAGTGTTTAGCTACAAATGTCCCCCGAATTGTCTACTTTAGTTTCTCTTGTATTATTTGCAGGTATGAATCGGATAGGAGCATAATCAAGCTTAATACATGTCCATATGCATGCATTTAGGAGATGAGTTGAGTCGGAGCTTGGAGACTACTGCAAAGGAAGAGCTTCAAATTACTAGTGCCTACTTTGAAGAGATATATCTCGAGTTCTAGAACTGATTTTCAAGTGATTCCAATTGGACATGAAAGCTTGTTCTCTTAGCTTTGCAACGCCACCGAAAACGCTCTGTTTGCCCAAGTAACGAAGAAATGCGGCCGTTTGAAATTCAGTGCGCGAAGCAGGAATTGTGTGATGAAAAGTACTCGATCGAGTACTATCTTGTTCGATCGAGTACCTAAACCCCTCGATAGAATGGTGCCTTTTTTATAGTGTTCGATAGAGTACCTAATGTCTTTGATCGAGAGGTTTTAGCTAGGAGTTACTCGATCGAGGAGTTCTAAAGTCCACGATCGAGTACTTTTCTATGTGACGCGTGATTTTAATATCTTAGGTTTAATAAAATATCACTCCTATAAATATGAGAGACGTAATTAGTTTTAGGGGGATCTCTTATCATGTTTTAATTAGTTTTCTGCTGCTTTTCATATTGTTCGACTGCTCATCGTTATTTTGTTCTTCTATTTTCCGGATCTCATTCTCTGAAATTCTCTCTCTCTTTTTATGTTATTTCTCTCTTACTCGTTTTTTTTTATTATGTTTGCTCCTTCTTTATCTTTTGTTCTCACTCTAACTATTCTTAGCTAATCCCTTAATGCTAGGATTAGGGGATCTATGGTAGTATAGCGATGATGCGATAGTTGGTTTAGGAGATTTGATGTGAGAATTGTTTCATTAACAATTTAAATATAATCGTTTAGTTGAATGCATGCAACTGAATTTGTTAATCTGGTTAATTTCAGACCTAGATCGAAAGATTGAAATGAATAGACATGTTATGAACAATAGACTACACTAGTAAGGGTGGAATCTAAGCTAGATTGAAATGAATAGACCTGTTATGAACAATAGACTGACCTCATCTCTAGCTAATTTGTGTAATACCATGGTAACCCGACATCCTGGCATCTCTCCCTTTATTTTCTCTCTACCCTTGCTTTTATTAGTTTAGTTTATTCAATTCAAACCCCCCGTTTTGTGACTTAGACAGACCGAATAACAAGTAGGTAGTGACCGCCTACATGTGGATATGATACCCGACTTATCTCTGCTGCATTAGTAGAGCCAGTTGGTTATATTTTTGATAGGGTTGCGACAGCCGTGTCAAATTTTGGCGCCGTTGCCGGGGAGGCAACTATTTTATTTACTTGTTTCTTTTTGTCTGTCTTTAGCCTCAAGGAATTTATTCCTTGAGGCAGTTCTTATCTTTTCCTCTAGTGTTGTTTTAATAGGTCCTACCTAGGCAGGTCTGGGTTAAAGATCATCAAAGGGAAGGCTTGAGTACCTTTGATCTTCCACCTATGTTCCATCCTATGGCGTAACAGGTGGTGCATTTCGAGAGATGTGGTGCTGCTGGGCACAATGCTGTTATTTGCTTGACAGGGAACGACGAAGTCTATGCGTTTAGGCAGCATAGACAGGCTAGTTAACCCTTTGCAATTGTGCCGCCACATCCGCTTCATCAACGAGGCTATCAAAAGCCTCCATTCGTTTGGCCACCGCAACAACAAGATCCTCCTCTTGATAAACAGAAAGAAGAGATTGTTGAATTGAAATATTTGGTGAAGGCACTTGCACTTCAAATGCAAGAAACCGAATCTAGAGAGGCTTACCTCAAGCTACTTGAATCTCAACTAGCTCAATTAGCTGCCGAGTCGGATTCTTGGGACTTAGAGACAGTATATGCTATTTTTGCCGACAGTAGTCTTTCTCATGAAAGACCTGAGTTGTCCACTGATGATGAAGACATGTATGACTCGGAATTTGAAGGTACTAATGAAGGTGAAGCTTTTCTCGAATTATTCACCACGGTTCAGCATCAGGAGTTCGATCGAGCAGATTTCACCACTCGATTGAAAAATTTGGAGAAGGATTTGCTCGATCGACTAGATGTGAGTTTTCGATCGAGTACTACTATGGAAGAACAACTCGATCGATTGGTTAGTACTCCTCGATCGAGTATTTTTGATGAAGAAACTCCTCGATCGAGCATTATGCATTCTCGATCGAGTGATATGGCCACGGAGAGCATTGTTATGTCATCTGGGTCCGTTTTGGATGACGATTTTGAAGAATACAATGGTTATGGTGAATCCCTCATTTGGAAAGCCGACCTGGACGCGTTAGAGGCTACCATATATGGGACAGAATCCACCAAAGAGGGGAATGAGAAGGTAGCTGAGTCCGGGAATATTCCTAGCATAGTAGAGGTAATATATTCTTTTATCAATGATTCCGACGTTAGGAGCGACCGACATGAGATAGTTAACGATAATTTTATTATTATTGGTATAAATAGTACACAACCCCATATGACTTATGCATTATATTTCAATACTTCACTGTAATACTACGGTTTTATGAGTCTCTGGGTACTCTATCGAGTTGGCCTTACTCTTTCGAGTAAGGGTGTTTTGATTTTAGAAACAGTGTTCTGCCTGTAGGGTACTCGATCGAGTAGCCTTGGTACTCGATCGAGTAAGTGGCACTCGATCGAGTACGTTAGTTACTCGATCGAGTAGGTCGGTTAACGGGCATTATTTTGACGGGTTTTGTTAATGACACGGATTAGTATATAATTAATACCGTCATCTTTGTTAAACACTTTTACAAACTTAATAATCTTAAAAAGGAGATTGAGACTACGTTATTCGCATCATCCGTGTTATTGGTAAATCCCGGAGCTAGAGAGGTCGGATTTCATCATTCTTTATGTCCTTGTGATCCTTGCGTCGAGGGTAAGATCTACATACCAATTTTATAGCTTTTAATGAACTTTGTTTAAACCCTAGTTTAGGTGATTGGGAGTTTTGATGGTTAATTGTGATTGTTAGTAATTATATGATTATGTGAATAGGAGGAGGATTCATAGAAGAGCGTTTTTGAGACAGCTATTAGATCGTATGCTGCTTGTGATTGCAATTCAGGTAGGATTTTCCCTACTCAATATTAGTTACATGATATGTGTGGTGAATTGTGTTGTAGTTAGTATTGTTGATTGTTTCAGACGGTTTTTGATGTTGTATTGTGGTTACTGTTTAACTATCTGTTTTCTTCGGGGTGCGTCCCTGGCTGAGTGGAATCACTTGCGGGAGTGGCTTCACGCCCATGATTCGCCTTCTGTGGAACCCTCCACTGAAGGGATATGCACATTAATGGACGTGGGTTAATCGCTTGATGTAGATGAGCGGGAATTTGGTGGGTACGGTTGCGGTCCCCCACTGGTGGTGTGGCGTATCTGTTGTGATGGGTACTCTGGCAGGGCTACACACTTTAGTGTGTAGTCAGTTACGTGGTGATTGTTCATAGAGACCGGGGTTTGATATGACGATTGTGCTGTTTGGTAATTGTTGTATTGTACTTTGTATTGTGTAATTAGTACTGACCCCGTTTCATTGTTTTAAAAACTGTGGTGATCCATTCGTGGATGGTGAGCAGTTATTGAGCAGGTTTGACTAGAAGCATTTGGGCTAGGTGGGATGTGTCACCACGAGCTGATTAGAGTCTTCCGCTGTCATACTTTAGTTGTTTAGACCTTTGGATTTTGAGAACATGTATTGTACCTTTTGTCAGTTTGGTTTTAGATTGTAATCACTTTAAACAGTTTGGCTATTTAAATTATGTTTCTTTATCGTCATTTGATTATCATTGCCTCGGGAAATTGAGATGGTGACGTTCTTATACGTGAGTGGTCCTGGTAAGGCACTTGGAGTATGGGGGTGTCAGAAAGTGGTATCAGAGAGACGATCCTGAAACCTCTAACCAATGAATCTAATGAACATAGGGAGTCATATAAAATAAACCCGGGTTAAAGGTTGTGGGAGCTAATGCAAAGGCTTGGGAGACTTCCTAAAGTCTCAAACTCGCCCTGCAATTTTGAACCGGTCACATGGGGGGTACGTGTCAGGGTCGTAAGCGTTGTATTTTGTTCTATATGTGTACCTAATAGCATGTGTTGTGAACTGTTGGATGTTGGATGTGGAGAATTGGGAGTATGGATAAAAGTTGAAGGGGATGTGTTTGCATGTTGAATTGAATGAAAAGTATGTTGCGTGTTTATAATGTGGCATTTTGATAACATGAATAGATCGTTTTAATGATTATATAGGGAGTTGCGCGTATTTTCATCGTAGTTACGATTATTTTGTTAAACTTATAAAACTTGTATATTATGTTGGGAAGGAGAGATGAACATGCGGGTAGTTTATACGAGTCTGCATGACTCGATCGAGTGGGTGTGACTCGGTCGAGTAGGTAGTTTGATGTTTTCTGGACAGAACCGTGTTTTTGGATACTCGATCGAGTACATAGGGGCACTCGATCGAGTAGGGGGTGCTCGATCGAGTGTCTTATCAGCTCGGTCGAGTATGTTTTTGGGCAGGAGTCTGATCAGGTTCTAGAGTCGAGGCACTCGATCGAGTAGGTTGGGCACTCGATCGAGTGGCCTCAACTCGATCGAGTGGGTTCCGTTATTCGATCGAGTGGGGTCTGTGCAGGTTGTATACGTGTTTTGGGTTATAGTATGCGTGTTTATATCTACCTTTTCTTATATAATTACAAGATGCCGCCAAAGAGAAACGCCCTTTATGCTAGAGCTGAGAGCATGACCACCAATAACATAGTTAAGATGTTGGAGCACCAAGATGCTCTTACGGAAGCTTTAAAGAGAGTGGGGAAGGATAAGGTTGTTGATCATTCAAAGATTAGTCTCTACATAGCGAGGTTTAACCCAAAAGAGTACAAAAGGACCGGTGAGCCAATTCTTCTGGATAATTGGCACAGAGAGATGGAGAACATCCTGGATTTGGTGCACTGCCCAGATGAGATGAAAATGGAACAAGCTGCGTTCTACTTGAGGGAGGCGGCAGGTGAGTGGCGGGACAAGGTAAAGGTGAACGCTAGAGATATGTATGCGAGGTAGGGGTTACCTGCTATTCCTTGGGAAGAGTTTAGAAAGGCTATGAGGCGAGAGTTCGTGCCAGAGCATGTGAGAAGTAAGCTGAGAGAAGAGTTCGATGGGTTTAAGATGACAGCTGACATGACAGTGGCTGAGTACTACCGACAGTTTAATGAGAAGGCTAGGTATGCTGAGAATATGAGATTGAGTGATGAGAACGTAGCTCTAAGGTTTGAAAAGAGGTTGACCCCCAGGATCATGGCGAAGTTACTTGTGGGAGTCCTTACGGATGTTAAGGAAGCTTATGAGAGAGCTGGGAGGGCTGAGCGACTAGTGGAGAAGGCCCGAGAGAGGGGTGCTAAGAAAAGAAAGGCTGAGAGTGAGGGAGGTGGCCAATCCAACTATAAGAAGGGTAACCACACTCAGGCGAGAGCATATTCATCGGGCTCGGGGTTTAGTGCTGGGGCTTCTTTCGGGAGAGGTCGTGGTAGTAGTGGGGGTAGCTGAGGTATGACCTGCTACAACTGTGGTGGTACGGGCCACAAGAGATATGAGTGCACCGGTGCGGTGAGTGGAGGTTTTCAGAGGCTGAGACACGGGAGCTTTTCTCAGGGTCCTGCACAGAGTTATGCGAGCAACAGACCAGCTGGGTCATGGAACAACAGGGGAGGTCAGAGCAACAACGGTGGGGGCAACCGCAATGGCGGTAACTCTTATCCGAAACCTGCTACAAATACCAACAACAACCAGGGGTTGGGTGCTAAACTGGCTACTTCAGCTATTACTGTCCAAGGAGGTGGGCAGAAGACCAGTGGCAAGCTGTTCATGACGGAGAAGAAAGCAGCTGAGGACGACGCTCATGTTATCACTTGTACTTTTCTTGTTAAAGGTGTTTATACCTTTGTTTTGTTTGATTCGGGGGCATCACAGTCGTTTGTATCTTCGAGTCATGTTAAACGGTTGGGTCTGAGAGAGTATGAGTCTGTAAGAGAGGAAGTTTTTATACCTTCGGGTGAGTCTGTATCGTGTGGGAGGTTGTATAGAGATGTATCCATGATAGTTGGGCAAGTTGATCTACCTGTAGACTTGCTAGAGTTTCCTTTAGACGGTTTTGAGATGATAGTTGGGATGGATTGGTTAGAAAAGTACAAAGCTAAGATAGACTGTCATCAAAAGAAAGTGTCTCTGAGAGGTCCTAAGGGCATTAGTGTGTCTTATCGTGGGTTTATTGTCAAACCCAAAGTTAAGTTGATTGCAGCTGTAACCTTGAAGTCCTATCTGAGGAAGGGGTGCCCGCTGATCTTGTGCCATGTGAGAGATGACAGGATGGCGAGTCCGACAGTTGATCAGATACCATTTGTGGGGGATTTTTCAGATGTCTTTCCAGTTGAGATTCCGGAGTTGCCACCGAAGAGGGAGATAGATTTCAGTGTTTATCTGAAACCGGGGACGGGGCCAATCTCTAAGGTACCATACCGGATGGGTCTAAAAGAGTTAGAGGAGCTCAGGAAGCAGCTAGATGATCTGATGGAGAGGGGATACATTAGACCTAGTGTATCACCGTGGGGAGCACCAGTTCTTTTTGTGAAGAAGAAAGATGGGAGCATGAGGTTGTGCATAGATTACATGGAGTTTAACCGAGTGACGGTGAAGAACAAGTATCCTTTGCCAAAGATAGATGACCTGTTTGATCAGTTGAGTGGTGCATCAGTCTTTTCCAAGATTGATTTGAGGTCGGGGTACCATAAGGTAAAGATTAGAGAGGAGGACATACCAAAGACAGCCTTCACGTCGAGGTATGGCCGTTATGAGTATGTGGTGATGCCTTTTGGGTTATCTAATGCACCTGCTGTGTTTATGGATTTAATGAACAGAGTTTTCAGTCAGTTTTTGGACAAGTTTGTAGTGGTTTTCATCAATGACATCTTAGTCTATTCTAAGACTAAGGAGGAACATGAGGAGCATCTCAGGATTGTGTTGTAGACTTTGAGGGAGCATGAGTTGTATGCCAAGTTGACCAAGTGTGAGTTCTGGTTAGAGACAGTTGCCTTTCTAGGGCATGTGATTTCAAAGGAAGGGGTAGCTGTGGATCCTGCAAAGATTGAGGCAGTTACCAAGTGGGAAGCACCAAAGATTGTAGCTGAGATCAGGAGTTTCTTGGGTTTAGCAGGATATTACAGACGGTTCGTGAAAGATTTCTCCAAGATTGCTAGACCTATGACAGCTTTGATGAGGAAAGAGAACAGGTTTCGTTGGGATGAAAGTTGTGAGACGGTGTTTCAGACATTAAAGGAGCATTTGACCATAGCTCCAATCTTAGCATTGCGTGAAGGGAGTGAGAACTTTTAGGTTTATACAGATGCCTCAAAGAACGGGTTGGGATGTGTGTTGATGCAGAACGGTAAAGTGATTGCCTATGCTTCTAGGTAATTGAAGCCTTATGAGGAGAATTATCCTACACACGATCTGGAGTTGGGTGCGGTTGTGTTTGCTTTCAAGATTTGGAGACATTACCTATATGGGGCGACCTTTAAGGTATTTTCTGATCACAAGAGTCTCAAGTACATCTTCACTCAAAAGGAGTTGAACATGAGACAGAGGAGGTGGATGGAGTTGATTGGCGATTATGACATGGATATTATCTACCATGAAGGGAAAGCCAATGTGGTTGCAGATGCTTTGAGCAGGAAGAGTGTACATTCTTTGTGCACACCTATATCCTTGATGAGGTTGAGAGATGAGGTTGGGAAGTTTGGGATACATATGATCCAGAAAGGGGATGCCATGGGAGATTTGACAGTGCAGCCTGATCTATATGATGATATTCGAGGTAAACAGGTGTTAGATCCCAAGATGGTGGAGTGGAGAGCTTGAGTAGAAAAAGGGACAGCGTCTAGATTCTCAATTCATACAGACGGTAGTTTGAGGTTTGATGGGAGGTGGTGTGTCCCTAATGATAAGGAGCTGAAAAAGACAATCATGACAGAGGCACATTGTACACCATATGCGGTACATCCAGGTGGTGACAAGCTGTACAAGGATTTAAAGAAGACTTTCTGGTGGCCTGGGATGACGAAAGAAACAGCTGAGTTTGTGACCCGTTATTTGACATGTCAGAGAGTTAAAGGGGAGCAGCGACGACCACAAGGAAAGATTCAGTCTTTAGAGGTACCTGAGGGGAAGTGGGAATCCATTTCCATGGATTTTATCATGGGTTTGCCCAAGAGCCAGCAGGGTAACAACATGATATGGGTTATAGTGGATCGACTGACCAAGTCAGCTTATTTTGTGCCAATGAAAGATACATGGACTAAGGCACAATTAGCTGTGGATTATCGGAAGAATGTCCTAAGGTTACATGGGGTGCCTAACGACATAGTATCTGACAGAGATGCGAGGTTTATCTCAAGGTTTTGGAAAGAGTTGCAGGAGTCTTTGGGAATGACATTGAAGATGAGTACAGCCTTCCATCCTGCGACGGACGGTCAGACAGAGAGAACAATCAAGACTCTTGGGGATATGTTACGAGCTTGTGTGATGGATTTTGGTGGTAGCTGGGAGCAGAGGTTAGATTTAATCGAGTTTTCCTACAACAACAGCTATCACACTAGTATTGGCATGGCGCCATTTGAGGCCTTATATGGGAGGAGATGTAGGAGTCCGATTTGTTGGGACGACAGTGCTGAGGCAGTGGTTTTGGGACCAGAGATGGTACATGAGATGGTCGAGCAGATTAAGATGATCATGGAAAGGATGAGAGCAGCTTAGGATAGGCAAAAGAGTTATGCAGATCTACATCGCCGGGATATAGAATTTCAGGTTGGGGACAAGGTTCTTCTGAAAGTGTCTCCTATGCATGGGGTCATGAGATTTGGGAAGAAAGGCAAGTTGAGCCAGAAGTTCATAGGACCATATCATATCATAGACCGAGTTGGAGAGGTTGCTTACCGTTTGGCTTTACCGTCTTCTTTGGATAGGTTGCATAATGTGTTTCATGTATCTCAGCTGCGGAAGTATGTGAGTGATCCGTCACATGTGTTAGAGGCAGAGAACATAGAGCTAGATGAGTCCTTGTCTTACCTTGAGTTGCCTAAGAAGATTATTGACCGAAAGGTTAGGAAAACTAGAAATGGTGAGACGGTCTTGCTTAAGATTCTTTGGTCTAATCATGAGGTTGAGGAGGCTACATGGGAGGCAGAGGACTCCATGAGAGAGAGCTATCCATTTCTTTTTTATCAGGTATGTATGGTTACGGGGATGTAACCTTGTTTCTTTTAGGAGGGTAGGAGATGATCGCGAAGAGTTTTTGTATCTTTTTATGTTGTTTTTGGTATAGTTAGTAGTGAGTTGTGTCGGGTTAAGTTTGGGTTGGTAGCATGTTGGTAGCATGTGTCAGAGTTTTTGTGTTGAGTTTTGTTTTGGTTGTAGTGTCAGGAGTGTGGTAGTATGTTTTTATTTTGTTGTGGTTTAAACTTCGGGGACAAAGTTCTTTTTAAGGAGGGAAGACTGTAATACTACGGTTTTATGAGACTCTGGGTACTCTATCGAGTGGGCCTTACTCTGTCGAGTAAGGGTGTTTTAATTTTAGAAACAGTGTTCTGCCTGTAGGGTACTCGATCGAGTAGCCTTGGTACTCGATCGAGTAAGTGGCACTCGATCGAGTACGTTAGTTACTCGATCGAGTAGGTCGGTTAACGGGCATTATTTTGACGGGTTTTGTTAATAACACGGATTAGTATATAATTCATACCGTCATCTTTGTTAAACACTTTTACAAACCTAATAATCTTAAAAACGAGATTGAGACTACGGTATTCGCATCATCTGTGTTATTGGCAAATCCCGGAGCTAGAGAGGTCGGATTTGATCATTCTTTGTGTCCTTGTGATCCTTGCGTCGAGGGTAAGATCTACATACCAATTTTATAACATTTAATGAACTTTGTTTAAACCCTAGTTTGGGGGATTGGGGGTTTTGATGGTTAATTGTGATTGTTAGTAATTATATGATTATGTGAATAGGAGGAGGATTCGTAGAAGAGCGTTTTTGAGACAGCTTTTAGATCGTCTTTTGCTTGTGATTGCATTTCAGGTAGGGTTTTCCCTACTATATTAGTTACATGATATGTGTGGTGAATTGAGTTGTAGTTAGTATTGTTGATTTTTTCAGACCGTTGTTGATGTTGTATTGTGGTTACTGTTTAACTATCTGTGTTCTTCGGGGTGCGTCCCTGGCTGAGTGGAGTTACTTGCGGGAGTGGCTTCACGCCCAAGATTCGCCTTCTGTGGAACCCGCCACATAAGGGATGTGCACATTAATGGACGTGAGTTTATCGCTCGATGGAGATGAGCGGGGATTTGGTGGGTACGGCTACGGTCCCCCACTGGCAGTGTGGAGTATCTGTTGCGATGGGTACTCTGGCAGGGCTACACACTTTAGTGTGTAGTCAACTACGTGGTGATTGTTCATGGAGACCGGGGTTTAATGTGACGATTGTGCTGTTTGGTAATTGTTGTATTGTAGTTTGTTTTGTGTAATTAGTACTGACCCCGTTTAATTGTTTTAAAAATTGTGGTAATCCATTCGGGGATGGTGAGCAGTTATTGAGCAAGTTTGACTAGAAGCATTTGGGCTAGTTGGGATGTGTCACCACGAGCTGATTAGAGTCTTCCGCTGTCATACTTTAGTTGTTTAGACCTTTGGATTTTGAGAACATGTATTGTACCTTTAGTCAATTTGGTTTTGGATTGTAATCACTTTAAACAGTTTGGCTATTTAAATTATGTTTCTTTTTTGTCATTTGATTATCATTGCCTCGGGAAACCGAAATGGTGACGTTCTTATACCCGAGTGGTCCTGGTAAGGTACTTGGAGTATGGGGGTGTCACATCCACCCCCTCCCAGTTGGATAAATAAGTTAATAGTGTTTCACCATATTTGTCATCGGAAATTTGTTAGGTTGAGACGGTACCTTAGATTGCTTTTAAATTCTCCTGAGCTCTCTTATTTTCCACCTATGATTAGTTTGAGCTTTTATATTATGTTATTATTATATTATGGTGCGACTTATAGTTTTGTGTAGTGCATGCGCACTTATTTGATCGGTTGCTGCGTGCTTTGAGTTGTTTTGACTGGGCTCAATTAGAATGGTTGTTGAAGAAAAGATGATCAAGTTGGGACCTGTCTGAAACTAGCGCTGACCGGGAGGCAACCCGGAGTTTAGCTTTTTAGTTGTTTTTCGAATTTTTCAGTTTTTGCTATGTGTGTAATAAATGGTTTTTACAACCATAGACGTTGAACAATTTGGACTTGGTTTTTGGTCGTATTTGTGGTTGCTATTTGCGTATTTGCAGGTGTTTTATTTACGCTAAGGAAGTTCGCGCAATAAGGAGCTTTTGATCGAGCAATTTTCTGCTTAATCGAGTGCTTGAGCCCTTCGGTCGAACACTTCTCTTCTCGATCGAACAACCACAGCTGACGACCATTGATCGAGTAATTTCCCTTTCCTCGATCGACCACTTCTGCAGCACAATGTACTCGATCGAGTACTATATCTTCTCGATCGAGTGCCATCGAGTAGGCTTGATTGATTAGCTTCCTGTCACACTGATGGAGCTGTTTTGCGACCTTCCATGTTGCTGGCTGGTTTGGGGAGGTCTCGACTTCGCGTATTTTTGTGAGTTTTTCGAAGCTTCAGTCTCTCCTTTTTAGTTTGCATTTCCTTTCCCTATTTTTGAGTACAATAAGGGCATTGTACGGTTTGGTTTGGAGAGGTTATGCATCCATATCTGTGTCTGCATGTCATTTTATTGCATTTATGTTATCACGTTTAATTTCTGTATGCATTGTTGTTTATTTTTATAAAATTCAAAAATCTCTTAAAAATAGAAAAATCAAAAAAAAAATTCACGTTTATTTTTGCATATAGGTCGAGTCGGAACGGTAGATTTCAATGATGAAATTGCACTATAATTTGTCATTTCACTAAAGCTTGCATTTAACTGATATCTTATTAGCTTTGTCTTTCTGCATATCTACGAGTTAATGTTAAAATTTAGCTAAACAAATAGACTTGACCTGAAAATTTTGGAAAACTACTTATAATATCTAAGATTTAGAGCCTTATATGATGGTGTCATTTGTGACCGGTTTCTTGTAGGATTGTGAGTAGTATACTCCTTGCATAACATGTTCATTAATTTGCACATATATGAAATCCAATTGCTTTTTTCCTGCATACATTCGAGTTAGTGGTTGGTGTCACATGCAGGGAGGCGCTTACTTTTCCCTTTTTCTTTCATTTTTACCCATTAAACTCCACATTTAGCCAAAATTTCCTTTTAACCCTTAACTACATCCGAATTTAGCCTACCTTGTGAAGCTAGTTTAGTGTATGCTTTTGCGGTATTTTGTCTATCGATCTGAGTTTGGTTTGTATTGTATTGTTTTGGAGTTGGTAATTTATGAAAAAAGAAGGAGGATGATGAAGTTGAAAAAAAAAAGAAGGAAAAAAAACAGAAAAACCAAAAAGAAAAGAAAAAGAAAAGAAAAAGAAAGAAAAGAAAGAAAAAATGAAAAAGTTTGATGGTTGACGGTTTTACTCCTATGCATTATTTTTATCTTATAAAGAGTATGTATTCATTTGGTTAGTGAGTTTGTGTGCCGAAATAAGGGGCACTTGTGCTTGTTCCTAATGATTAAGAATCGGATATTGTTCAGTTTGCTTTAGGTTAGGTTGCTAGCTTGACTATTAGCCTCACATTCCCAAAAAGGTTTTGCCTTTTCTTACCCATTGCCTCACTTTTCCATACTTTTGTAAGCCCTCGGCTGTGATGGGACCTTGTTTGGTTGGAATGTATGTGTACGGTAGCTAGAATTGTCTATCATATTAGTTGCAGGCATGTTTATGTGGATCGTAGTTTAGGTGAGCGACTATTTTTTTTCCTCTCTTAAATTTAATTGCTTACCCTTTGCTTCATGAGAGAAGAGTGACCCGTGAGAGTCCATCATTAAAGGTCTTGTAAGGTCGGCAGTTCAGCTTTATTATAAACATCTTACAACTCGTTTGCATTTGACAGTTTTTGCTATAAGTGTTAGTTTGCTGCATTAAATTGGTTTAAGTGGACGATTTGTAGCTAGCTCTGAGTTTTCTTTTCTATTCCATTAGTTTTGCATACAGTTTGCTTGGGGACAAGCAAATATTTGGTTTGGGGAAGTTTGATGCGTGCATTTTATATAGACTTATGGTACCATATTTGCACGCATCTCTATGCATATTTAGTAGTGTTTAGCTACAAATATCCCCCGAATTGTCTACTTTGGTTTCTCTTGTATTATTTGCAGGTATGAACCGGAGAGGAGCATAATCAAGCTTAATACATTTCTCTATGAATGCATTTAGGAGATGAGTTGAGTCGGAGCTTAGAGACTACTATTTTGAGATGCGCATAGAAGTAAGCAAGCTAGGCGAGCAAAGGAAGAGCTTCAAATTACTAGTGTCTACTTTGAAGAGATATATCTATATTTCTAAATATGATTTTCAAGTGATTCCAATTGGATGAAGCATGTTCTCTTACCTTTCCAACGCCACCGAAAACACTCTGTTTTCCCAAGTAACTAACATATGGCGGCCGTTTGAAATTCAGTGCGCGAAGCAAGAATTGTGCGCTGGAAAGTACTCGATCGAGTACTATCATGTTCGATCGAGTACCTAAACCCCTTGATCGAATGGTGCCTTTTTTATAGTGTTCGATCGAGTACCTAAAGTCCTCGATCGAGAGGTTTTTGCTAGGATTTACTCGATCGAGGAGTTATAAAATCCTCGATCGAGTACTTTTCTATGTGACGCGTGATTTTAATATCTTAGGTTTAATAAAATATCTTTCCTATAAATAGGAGAGACGTAATTAGGTTTAGGGGGATCTCTTATCATCTTTTAATCAGTTTTCTGCTGCTATTCATATTGTTCGACTGCTCATTGTTATTTTGATCTTCTATTTTCCGGATCTCATTTTCTGTAATTCTCTCTCTCTCTTTTTATGCTATTTCTCTCTTGCTCGTTTTTTTAATTATGTTCGCTCCTTCTTTATCTTTTATTCTCACTCTAATTATGCTTAGCTAATCCCTTAATGCTAGGATTAGAGGAGCCATGGTAGTATAGCAATGATGCGATAGTTGGTTTAGGAGATTTGATGGGAGAATTATTTCATTAATAATTTAAATATAATCGTTTAGTTGAATGCATGCAACTGAATTAGTTAATCTTGGTAAGTTCAGACCTAGATCGGAAGATTGGAATGAATAGACCTGTTATGAACAATAGACTACACTAATGAGGGTGGAAGCTAAGCTAGTTGTTTTTTAGGGCGGAGAGCGGACCGGAAGGACCTTTCCTTTACCCTTATCACATCAGACTGACTGACCTCATCTCTAGCTAATTTGTGTAATACCATGGTAACCCGACATCCTGGCATCTCTCCCTTTATTTTCTCTCTACCCTTGCTTTTATTAGTTTAGCTTATTCAACTCAAACCCCCCGTTTTGTGACTTAGACAGACCGAATTACAAGTAGGTAGTGACCGCCTCCCTGTGGATATGATACCCGACTTACCTCTGCTGCATTAGTAGAGCCAGTTGGTTTTATTTTTGATAGGTTTGCGAGAGCCATGTCAAATTTTGGCGCCGTTGCCGGGGAGGAAACTATTTTATTTACTTGTTTCTTTTTGTTTGTCTTTAGCCTCAAGGAATTTATTCCTTGAGGCAGTTCTTATTTGTTCTTATCTTTTCCTCTAGTGCTGTTTTGATAGGTCCTACCTAGGCAGGTCTAGGTTAAACATCATCAAAGGGAAGGCTTGAGTACCTTTGATCTTCCACCTATGTTCCATCCTATGGGGCAACAGGTGGTGCAATTGCGAGAGATGTGGTGTTGCTGGGCACAATGCTGTTATTTGCTTGATAGGGAACGACGAAGTATATGCGTTTAGGCAGCATAAACAAGCTAGTGAACTCTTTGCAATTGTGCCGCCACATCCGCTTCATCAACGAGGCTATCAAAAGCCTCCATTCGTTTGGCCACCGCAATAACAAGCTCCTCCTCTTGATAAACAGAAAGAAGAGATTGTTGAATTGGAATCTTTGGTGAAGGCACTTGCATTTCAAATGCAAGAAACTGAATCTAGAGAGGCTCACCTCAAGCTACTTGAATCTCAACTAGCTCAATTAGCCACCGAGTCGGATTCTAGGGACTCAGAGACGGTATATGCTGTTTTTGCCGACATTAGTTTTTCTCATGAAAGACCTGAGTTTTCCACTGATGATGAAGACATGTATGACTCGGAAGTTGAAGGTACTAATAAAGGTGAAGCTTTTCTCGAATTATTCACCATGGTTCAACATCAGGAGTTCGATCGAGCAGATTTCACCACTCGATCGAACAATTTGGAGGAGGATTTGCTCAATCGACTAGATGTGAGTGTTCGATCGAGTACTGCTAAGGAAGAACAACTCGATCAATTGGTTAGTACTCCTCGATCGAGTATTTTTGATGAAGAAACTCCTCGATCGAGCACTATGCATTCTCGATCGAGTGATATGGCCACGGAAAGCATTGCTATGTCATCTGGGTCCGTTTTGGATGACGATTTTGTAGAAGACAATGGTTATGGTGAATCCCCCATTTGGAAAGCCGAGCTGGACGCGTTAGAGGTTGCCATATAAGGGACAGAATCCACCAAGGAGGGGAATGAGAAGGTAGCTAAGTCCGGGAATATTCCTAGCACGGTAGAGGTAATATATTTTTTTATCAATGATTCTGACGTTAGGAGCGACTGACCTGAGATAGTTAACGATAATTTTATTATTATTGGTATAAATAGCACACTGCCCCATATGACTTATGCTTTATATTTCAATACTCCACCCCCTCCCAGTTGGGTAAATAAGTTAATAGTGTTTCACCATATTTGTCATCAGAAATTTGTTAGGTTGAGACGGTACCTTAGATTAGTTTTAAATGCTCCTGAGCTCTCTTATTTTCCACCTACGGTTATATTGAGCTTTTATATTCCACCCGTAGCTGGAGAGCAGAATTATTTGGTGGATAAATTTGGGAGTTGTCATAGGAAATTCGTTAGGCTTAAACGGATGTACATTTCAATTTCCTATGTTATTATTATATTATGGTGCTACTTACAGTTTTGTTAGCGCAAGCGCAGTTATTTGATCAGTTGCTGGGTGCTTTGAGCTGTTTTGACTGGGCTCAATTGGAATGGCTGTTGAAGTAAAGATGTTCAAGCTGGGACCTGTCTGAAACTAGTGCTGACTGAGAGGCAACCCGGAGTTTAGCTTTTTAGTTGTTTTCGGATTTTTCAGTTTTTGCTATGTGTGTAATAAATGGTTTTTACAACCATAGACGTTGAACAATTTGGACCTTGTTTTTGGTCGTATTTGTGGTTGCTATTTGCATCTTTGCAGGTGTTTTATTGACGCTAAGCAAGTTCGCGCAATAAGGAGCTTTTGATCGAGCAATTTTCTGCTTAATCGAGTGCTTGAGCCCTTCGGTCGAACACTTCTCTTCTCGATCGAACAGCCACAGCTGACGACCATTCGATCGAGTAATTTCCCTTTCCTCGATCGACCACTTCTGTATCCCAATGTACTCGATCGAGTACTATATCTTCTCGATTGAGTGCCATCGAGTAGGCTTCTTTGATTCACTTCCTGTCACACTGATGGAGCTTTTTTGCGACCTCCCGTGTTGCTGGCTGGTTTGGGGAGGTCCCTACTTCGCGTATTTTTGTGAGTTTTCCGCAGCTTCAGTCTCTCCTTTTTAGTTTGCATTTCCTTTCCCTATTTTTGAGTACAATGAGGGCATTGTACGGTTTGGTTTGGGGAGGTTATGCATCCATATCTATGTCTGCATGTCGTTTTACTGCATTTTTGTTATCACGTTTAATTTCTGTATGCAGTGTTGTTTATTTTTATAAAATTCAAAAATCTCATAAAAATAGAAAAATTTTTAAAAAATCAAAAAAAAAATCACGTTTATTTTTGCATATAGGTCGAGTCAGAACGGTAGATTTCAATGATGAAATTGCACTATAATTTGTCATTTCACTAAAGCCTTGCATTTAACTGATATCTTATTAGCTTTGTCTTTCTACATATCTACGAGTTAATGTTATAATTTAGCTGAACAAATAGACTTGACCTGAAAATTTTGGCAAACTACTTATAATTTCTAAGATTTAGAGACTTATAAACTGGTGTCATTTGTGACCGGTTTCTTGTAGAATTGTGAGTAGTATACTCCTTGCATAACATATTCATTAATTTGCACATATATGAAATTCAATTGCTTTTTGCCTGCATACATTCGAGTTAGTGGTTGGTGTCACATGCAAGGAGACGCTTACTTTTCCCTTTTCCTTTCATTTTTACCCATTAAACTCCACATTTAGCCAAATTTGCCTTTTGATCCTTAACTATATCCGAATTTAGCCTGCCTTGTGAAGCTAGTTTAGTGTATGCTTTTGCGGTATTTTGTCTATCGATCCGAGTTTGGTTTGTATTGTATTGTTTTGGAGTTGGTAATTTATGAAAAACGAAGGAGGATGATGAAGTTGAAAAAAAAAGGAAAAAAAACAGAAAAATTAGAAAAACCCGAAAAGAAAAGAAAAAGAAAGAAAAAATGAAAAAGTTTGATGGTTGACGGTTTTACTCCTATGCATTATTTTTATCTTATAAGGAGTATGTATTCATTTGGTTAGTGAGTTTGTGTGCTGAAATAAGGGGCACTTGTGCTTGTTCCTAATGATTAAGAATCGGATATTGTTCAATTTGGTTTTGGTTAGGTTGCTAGCTTGACTATTAGCCTCACTGTAATACCCGCCCTTTTAGGAATCCGTTGACCAGCATTGACTGACCTTGGGAGCAGTAATAGTCCTTAGGAATACGTGCCAAAGTTATCTTGTGTCTTGAGTTGTGGGTGGTACTCGATAGAGTAGAGGCTACTCGATCGAGTAGCTCGGATACTCGATCGAGTAGGGCCCACTCAATCGAGTAGGGGCCACTCGATCCAGTACGTTAGTTACTCGATCGAGTAGCGTTTTTCAGCGAGGGTTTATAATCGTGTTTTCCTAAAATCGCATATCATTTCCGCCTCTTTCTTCTAAACCTAGATGCCGTCCTTTCCTCTTCCCTTCACCAAATACCTTCCATGAGAGCCTTTGAAGGTCCTTGTGCCATACGAGTGCATAGCTTGAGTCGGGTAGCGGTCCTTTGCCAGATTTCCTCATGTAGGTATGTCGTCATCATCATCCGTGTCTTTGTGTTTTTAGTTAGGGTTAGAATGGTAGTGATAGATGATTGTATTATGTGTATAGATGTTTCTTTATTGCTGGGTCTTGCGTGTGTGGACATGGATCCGTTGCCGTCGCTTAAAGGTAGGTTCGCCTACTCAGTTTCTGTGGTTGGTCTAGTGTGTCAGTTGTTGTGTCGTGTTTGTGGTGTTGTTGTTGTGAGTGTGTGTGGTAGAGTATATGCGGTAATCTATTGGTGTATAAAGGTTTTAGGTTGTTGTTGTTTTGCAGCTGTCTGTGATTGATTGTCTCTGGTTCTCGAGGTGCGTCCTCGGCTGAGTGGAGTCACTTGCGGGAGTGGCTTCACGCCCTAGTTTTGCCCTCCGTAGAACCCGCCACGAGAGGGGATGTGCACATTAATGGGACGGGGTTATCGCTCGATATGATGAGCGGGGCTTAGGTGGGAACGACTGCGGTCCCCCACTGGCAGGGCTGGTCCAGTAGACGGTCGGTGACGGAGATTGATTAGATTGGTTGTGACTGTGGGCGTGCTTAGTTGTGGTTGTTATAGTTGGTTATGTTTGTCGTGTTTTATCTCGATTATTGATCTTGTGTGGTTTGTCTTGTTTGTTTTATTGTGTCTGCCATGATCCCTTATGGTGAGCAGTCAGTCTCAGCAGGTGTTGTCTTGGATGATTGCTGGAGTCCGGGTTGGGATGAGTCCTCACGAGTTATGACAGGAAGTAGGATATTGTGAAGAGTTATATCTTTCTTTTAACAGTTTGGTTGTAACGCTTGTAAAACAGGTTGACGTTCTTTTATTGACCTTTGATGATTACTTTCCTCGGGAAACCGAGATGGTGATGTCCTTATATGCTAGGGAAGGTCTTAGTAAGGCTCCTTGGTATATGGGGATGTCACAAAGTGGTATCAGAGCGACGATTTTGGAACCTGTAACAAATGAACCTAATGAACGTCGTGAGTCTAATAAAATGAACCTGGTGTATGTGTAATGGGAGCCCCAGCCGATGCTAGATTTTGGGTGAGTAGGCGCCCTTATTTCAAAATCTTGGCCCCATTGTGCTTAAGCCATTCACTGGGTATGGGAATGTGGAGTCGGCAAATATGTGTTCAATGTGTAGGATGGTTAAACTAGTAGTGCTAATGGTTGAGTTTTGTTGAAGTTATAGTAGGCATCATAGTTGCGTTAGAATTGTGTGTGGTGAAAACTTGAAAGAGTTGGTGTGTGTATGTGATGATAATAAGGAACGTGGAAGGTTTTATACGATAGAAGTGTGTGAAAAGTGTAGAAGTGTGTGCTATGATATGGAATGTGGTAATGTCTGTGTTTGCTTCAGGCGGTTAGTAATGGTGATTTTATACGGGTTAATACATCTTACAGTAACAATAATAGTGATAGTTAAGGAATTGTCAAATTAGTATGAGAATTGTCGAAATAGTAATGGGTATATGCAATGCTTAATAGTTGAAAGTTTTCGCTTGTGTGGTGATTAATTTGTGTAGAATAATTCGTTTATGTTGAAGCATGAATATGTTGCTAATACACTTGGGCAATACATGAAAATTTATCGTTAATTATGTGTTTCAAGTAGCGTGAGTATAAGTTTGCTAACAATGTAGTAAAACAAGTTAGACATAATATAATGAGATAATTGCATACGTGGAGCACTCGGTAGCAGGTAAATCATGTTGTGTGAAGTTCGTTGTAGCATAATGTGATATGAATCTTATTTGATGAGACCGTATGATATATTTAAGTAGTAATGGCATTATATGAATGAGTACGATAACCAGTGACGACTTCCGAACTTGATTTGGAATCGACACGTGATATTGTTTTGCAGGAATCTTCAGTTAATTTTGTAATTCTGACCATGTACTCAACCTTACTTGACCGAGTGTAAGTGCTTACTAGACCGAGTAGACCTTAATCGATCTAGTTAGGAAGCTATAATGTCGAGACGTAGGAACTTCCTACGGTTACTCGATGAAATAGCGCCTACTCGATCGAGTACCCGAGGCACTCGATCGAGTAGGCTACAGTACAAGGACTTTTGCGGGATTCATAAATCCCTTTTCTTCCTCATTCTTCTTATTCCTTCTTCATCTTTCATAACCCTAATCTCCTAAACCTCCCTAAAACTCTTGTATCTTGTGTTTGTGGTGATTAATTTTGGTAGTTTTCATTGCTTTGATTCGTTCTTGCACTTCCTAATTGATTAAGGTATGAATTTCTTTCCTATTTTAATGTTTTCATCACTTAGAAATTATTGGAATGGTAGAATAATCTGAAACTTCGATTTATATGGAAAAAAAGTTGCTTGTAATTGTTGTAAGATGATCCACATGCTTCCCTTTTATGATTGATGTTGTTTATTGTGCTAAAAATTGAATAGAAATTACAAAATTTGGGGTCGAATTTTCTAGGGTTTGTGAAATCAAATTGATTTTTGGGTGTCTTTTGATACTGTCGTTTCGTACCAAAAATAAATACCTAAATTACTACAAACAGAAGTTAGCGGTAAGTAGGGTCGATCTCCACAGGGAGGCGGTTTACTATCTACTTGTCTATTCTATCTGTCTAATGTCACAGTTGGGGGTTTGAAGTGTTTTGACTAAACTAATGAGGCTAAAGGCAAGAAATATAAAGGCAAGAGAAATTAACAATAAGAGAGGGGAACTAGGATTTTGGGTCATCAATGAATGTCAATTAATCACATTTAAGGTCCAGATCAGTCGATGTGTCGGTCTAAGGGGTAATGAATATCTCCTCTCGGTTTCAATTCACCCTAAAATGCTATTAGCTTAACTTTCGCCCTCACTAAAGCATCCTATTGTTCACTGCGGGTCTCACCTATTCCAACCTTTCGGTCCAGGTCAAGGGTTACCAAAATTAAAAGGCTAATTGCTTCGAATCAACTAGCAAGATACAGTTAAGGGCAGTTTAACAACAAAGACAACAACAGCAACGACAGATCTAATAGCCTAATTAGCAATTAACATTCATTCATTGACTACCCTAATCCTAGCAAGAGAATTAGCTACACATAAATGAAAGAGCAAGAATAAGGGTAGGGGGAATAATAAACATTAAATTAAAATAAGGAGAAAAGGGAGAGAAGAGAGTTACAGTAGAAATAGATCCGGAAAATAGAAAGTAACATTCAACAGTGGAAAAGTAACGTGCGGTCCAGAAACCCAGAGAGCGAGAGAGATTACAATGATGTCCTACCTTCCTATTTATAAGAAAATAGGAATTATTTAACCTAATGACGGAAATAAACCTAAAAAGCCCAAGCCCGTAGGATAAACCACTCGATCGAGTGGTTTAGAACCACTCGATCGAGCAATTCAGAGAGCAGACCGTTCGATCGACCAAACAAAGTGCTCGATCGACTAAACACTAATATGGAATTGGTCGATCGACCATATAATCTACTCGATCGACTGATTATTTGACCTAAAACCACTCGATCGACCAGTTAAGTACTCGATCGAGTGAATCTTGACTTCAGAAACTCATTAATCTCGTTAGTTTGACTTTGACTTATCTTTTTAGCTCCCGAAACATCTTCACGCATCCCAAGACAGCAATAATTCCGCTCCAAATTCACTCTTCCTCCAAATGCATGCAAAACGGACGATAAATGGCTCGATTTCACTACTTTCTGGTTCATTTCTGCAAATTAGACAAAATATACCAAAGTTGTAACACCCGCGAATTTCCATTTTGACATTTAAAATTTATTAAACCGTTTAATCACTTTATTATATATTTTTGAATTATTCAATTTAATTAATTTTATGTCAAACACGATTTTTATAAACGTATTATATAAAAGCTCGTTTATATAAAAATACGTACGATTAAGTTATATCTTTAAGGCATGATTTATATAATAATATAGGTATACGTATTTTGGTCGGATAATAATAGTGACAGTAATAATATTAGTTTCCGTCTCAAGTTAAAAATAAACTCGAGACATTAGTCCGTCTAGCTATAGACCGTCACATTTCACTTTGTATCTCCTTTAATCCGGATTAGTCAGAATTTGACAACACGCTCAACTACCTCTTACACTCTACTTTTAAATATCTTGTATATTATTATTATTATATATTATTATCTTTATTATTATATATTATTATTTTTTTTTGTTTGTTGTGGACCGTGCAGTCTGTCATCCACATACTCCCTCTTTCCTTCTTCTCCTTCATTTTGAATGAACCACAGCACCAAGAACAAAAACAAAGTACACAGCACCATCACCATATTTCGACCTCAAAATCCCAAATTTCTCTCATTTCTCAGCCAAATTCAATAATTTTGGTACCATTCTTTTCCCCTTTCCTTCCTCTTCCTTTCAAGGTAAGAAAGTTATGATTTTGTGGTGATTTCAGTTTGACCCGCCTCATAAAAGTTCCGATTTTTAGCTCATTTATTTCGTTTTCCTCCTTCTAGTTAAAGAAACCGAAGACCCGCACGGAGGCTCGTACTCTTTTGACGTTTTCCTCGGAGATTTGAAGGGCAAAAAGGTAACGGTGATAGGTTACTCGACAAAAACGTCGAAATTCCGTCCTATGTGTCGTTTTATGTGTCCTTGTTTCATAAAGTTCGGTTCTTTACACTTTTCCTCATTTGTACGCTCAATTTTATCCCGTCCTTTCTGTCTTTATGCTCGGATTCGCTGGTTGTATTTATGAATCGTGTTAAATTTCCGTCTTAAAATGACGTCTAAAACGGGCTGTTTTACATGGGTTTTGAGCATGGTTAAGATAAGCATAGGGGGTGTTACTCACGTTTTAAGTTCTGTCTTGCCCCCATCTCACTTCTCGTCTTATTTTCCGTCCAAAATTGTGTCAAATTGGGACTGTTTTTGACTCGGTTTAGGACTCGCTTGAGCTCTTTTTAGTATAGTGACTAGTACTTGCTCATTCTTACCGCTTTTGGAGACGGTTTTGTATAGTTTTCAGGACTGTATTTGAGGTAGTTTGTGTAGGTATATGGGGATTGTTTTGGTACCAGTTTTGCGCAGCCTTCGGACTGTTTGGGACAGTTGAAATGAAGGTCGTATGGACTGTTTTGGGACGGGTACGTGGGGTGTTTGAGGCCTGTGTTGGCTCGGTTTTTGGAGCTGGGTTGCAGGCTGTTTGGCAGTCGTGGTAGGGTTGCGAGTGGACTGTTTTGGACAGTCGAAAATGATGATCGTTTGGGCTGTTGTAACAGCGAACAGGCGAGTGTTATGCTAAGTATAGTATCATGTTAACTCACTGCTATTAACCTTTTATAGCTACATTTGGGTTAATGAGTTTGGTGGAGGATTTAGAATCATTGTAGTCAGGATGGCAGGCCGGCCAATCAATTATTGTGCCATAACTCGTATCACATTATCGGCCACGGCTACTGATTACGTACTCTACTTAATTAGTCTTCTAGGAAATAATCCTTTGAGTCGTGTCATAGTTCGTTTGCCGTAATTTGGTCATTTGAAATATTTAAATCTCGTCTCGTGTTTTATATCACGTAATCCGTTAAGTATCGTTCTTTTACATGTTTGTTTTGTTGGACTCATTTGTTTAGTTTATTGGGCTCAATTGATTTTAATTGTTGGGCTTTATGTGAGTAAATGGTTGAACCTCTTGTGACTAAACTTTTGGGTTGTACATGATTAAATGTTTGGGCTTGTTGTATGCCACTTATTGGATTCTATATAAATCTTATGTTGGTCTTCACATGATTTTGGTGTTAGGTCTAATAGGTTCCATTTGATGGGTCATGTATAGTTTGTGTTTTGGGCTAGTAAATGAGTCACTTGATTATGTCACATTTTATAACGTAAGTTATTCATTATCGCTTATTATATTTTATTTAACCGGCATGTTAAATTTTAAAGTGGAACATTTGGTAATATGTCAAGTATGAGATATTTATTAATTTTATACAAGTATGAAAGATTTATTATAAATATTTATTTGGTTGAGTCGTATTCTTGTGAGAATGTCATAATGCTATCTTACACGCTTGATATATCTTTACGCCTTACTTGTGCCGTTCGCCAAGTATTGGTTTACGCCGCTCTCGTCCCGTTCTCGCCGGAGTTGGTTGATTTATGTTTACCCGCCCCTTTCGGACGTTTCCGATTGTGGGTTAGCTCATATCGTATTGTGACAATGCCTTTATGCTATACATTTTGCTTGACTTGTCTTTACGCCCCTTTCGGACTGTCCTGCCGATTGTGGGTTTAGCTCATATTTTCCGTCTCTTTCGGACTGTTCTGCCGATTGTGGGTTCTCGACTTCCGTTCTGTCGATCGAGTCTTGGATGCGGACTGTTCTGCCGCATGTCGAATCGGGGACCGTTCGCCTCGAGAGTCGGCGATTTAGACTAGGACCGAGTCTTGGGAGTACCATTGTCGTCCTACCAGGGGAATTATATATTTATATATGAGTAGTAAAGGTCTTGCTTGGTTATAGATATCGGTATTTGTCTTTCAAGGTAAGAGTCATGCCTTGTGTTGTTTGTCTTGGTCCTATCGGATACTAGGGGTGAGCTATAAGCCCTCTAGTTGCGATATGATCGTCGGGATTGATGATCCCATCCGTTCTTATGGTGAGATGCAAGCCATAAGTATGAATGTGACATTAGTAGCCACGTCCCGTACAATGTTTGCTAAGTGGTTTTCCAAATAATGACTACAATTTCTATTCTTTTAAATTGCATTGGTTGATCCTTTACTTAACTGTTTCGCATGATTCAGATTGTAATCTCATATCCATGTTGTGTTTCTTGAAATGCGTGCTTTTGTATAAATGACCGTATTCTTGTCTTTCATATTACTTAATTGTCTCACATGATTAGTTGAATCTCCATTATGCTAATATTGATCTATCATATTCCATTTCATTTAATTGCCATGATTAAATATAAACTTGATATTCATATCTTTTGTAAGTATCTTACATGACTTACCTATTTTAGTTCTTTGTTATGTTCGTTTCGACATTTTGTGGCTGGGAGAACCTTGAGTTACTCCCCACTGACTGTGGCGTTCATGTTTACATGAATGACAGGTAATAGTTGGTGCATTCATGGGGTGAAGACATGTGTGAGCTAGCGAGCATTTGGCCTTGTAGTCCGATTATTAGGATTTCTTAGACTCACCTTTTATTGTATTGTCATTCGAGGGATATATTTTCCCTCACCTTGGCTATCACGTTTGTATAATTTATTCTTTATTTCCACATTCTTTATTTATGTTTTGAATTTTAATGAACCCGCGCTTTAAATTTGAAAAGTTTTCAAAAATCTCCTAAATTCCGCTTGAATTTATAAGTTATGTTTTCCGCGTTATCGCGGGGTGTCACAGTTGGTATCAGAGCCTATGTTGCTCCCGACGCACACACGTGTACCCCAAATTTAAATGTGAACTTGACCTTGAATAATGAATGAGAGATGGGTAGACTTAAGGACCTAAGGTGGTAGTCTGTAGTGTGTTTGCTCTTTGTTAGGTCCTAACATGTTTGTCGATTGCCATTTAATATTTGTTGTGCCCTTGGAACAATGACGGTGAGCTTACCTACGTGAAATTCAAGATTTGGTGCCTATTGTCGGAAATTGAAGATTTGTTCAACTTTGAAGAATGCTTCTACTTCCTGGAAGAAGTTTCTCATTCTTGGTGTACCTTGTCTTATTCTTTATTTCTTGGTGCTTATCCTTCTTCTAAAACTCTCTTCTGTTTTACTTTGGAAGTTACTTTTGTACTCCTAACTTGTCCTTTGATCCTTGTTATTCCTCCCTTAACGCCTTTTTATAGTACTCTTTCTTTTGAGGAATGTTGACCTTGGTTGGAAATTTTGACCTTTGAGGAGTTTGTTTGTGGTTGACCCTTAACCCTAGTTTTGAGAGGTTGTGATGTTGGAAAGACTTAGGTAGTGAATGAGACATACTTGATGGTTCTTATACCTAGATCCTTGATAAAGTGAGTATATTTGATTGGTGGATTTTGTGTGTCAGGTTCGAGTTGCATTGGTTACTAAGGTTAGAGAACTTGACTTTGTTGTTTGTGTTTGGGATTTGAAAGCCTTGGGAAGTGTAGTGAGACGTGTCTTGGGATGCTAGTGCTTAGTGCTTGACCTAAGGTGGATGAAATTGAATGGTGGATTTGAGGATATAGGATTGACTAAGTAAGTCGAGTTTCTGATTGGCTTCCATAATCACTTTGGACATGAGAGTTTGAAAATGTGTATAACCATATGAGAAAAGCTAATGGTGGGATTATTAGTTGGTTTAAGTGAGTGATATTGAATACTATTTGAGGTATGGTATGAAAGTGGGAGTAAGCTACATTGTTGGGGAGTCTTAGCACTGGTTTTAGTAACAAGAAAGGATAATGGTACGGCTGACACCAATTGTTAGGTTAAAGAACATAGTTTCAATTTATAGTTTTAGAA
Organism: Silene latifolia; assembly: GCF_048544455.1. NCBI lineage: Eukaryota > Viridiplantae > Streptophyta > Magnoliopsida > Caryophyllales > Caryophyllaceae > Silene > Silene latifolia. Next base: position 398,807,382 of record NC_133538.1, read on the forward strand.
ACTTTGAGGTTGCATTGACTACTTGAGATGATGGGATGATGTTGTAGATGAGTGTAGTTCTGCTTTTGGGAATCCATGATAAGTAAAGGGGGTAGAAGGACTCGAGATCCTATTGATTTTTCAGACTAGGTTGACTTGTTACTACCTTGTATTGAAATGATAACCTAGTGGAATATTTGAGGAACCTTTTATGGGAATGTAGATATTGGGATTAGAACCCTTGATTGAGGATTTTACCATTTTGAGAAACCCGTGGTTGACACTAGTTGGATATGAGTATAGCTTTGTTGGAAACCTTAACCTTGACCTTGTAGAAGTTGTTTGTGGATGCTTGAGGATTTGGAGTGATGAGATCACACTTATAGTGGAGTACCTTGTTTCAAGGAATAGCTTAAGATGAGGTGACATAAGTAATTTGAGGAAATCCTTGGGAGTGTTTTGGTCATGAGTTTTGTTGTTAGGAAGTTTTCGGAACTGTTTAGGATGCTGTTATTGTTTGAGATTTGAGTACTTAGCGTTTCCTTGCTGTCTAATCTCCTTTCTTCTTTGACCATAAGCGTTACCGTTCATACCTCTCTTCCACGCTTAATCATGCTTCTCCGTTAAGTTTAACACTCGTAACTTGTGAAACTCTATCTTTGACCTCCGTGTTGACCTTACTTCGAACCTTACCCCTTGGAAATTCATCATAGCTCTTCTGATTAGTTAAGTTTGAATCCTTTTAGCATACTTGCACCTATGACGTCTAAGTTACTTTTCTTTTCGTACAAGTTCTAAAAGTTTCAAGCTATCAGTTTTGGTTCATTGTTAAAAATTTATATTACTCTTACAAAACTTTACCTATTTTAAAAGGTTTGAAACTGAAAATTTGATTTAGTTCCCTATTTGTTCCTTGTGTATAGACTTCTCTATCATGATTTTAATTGCTAAACCTGATATTTCTTTAGATTTTAACCAATTTCTGTCAACTTTGATCTATTTATGATTTCTTTGTCAAGGTTTGAAATTACATTTTCAGAAATTTGACTCCCTTTCGAGGTTAAAGGTGAAACCTTCATTTTCATTTTAGCTTTTGAAAAAGAAAATTTGAGTGAATTACTTTTCTTTTGATTTTGACGTTGATCGGATGTTAGAACTCGTTATTGGAGACGTTTGATAACTTGTTCTACTCTTGTCGACGAGTGATTTTCGTTTTTAATTTGTCTTTGACTTGGAAAGTTAGCGTTCTTGTGTGCACGACAAGAGCAATTTCGTTCCATGAATGAGACTTACACTTTTGAAAACTCTCCGTTAATGTTTTGAAAGTGTTTTGATTTCGATTTATACAAATGATTTGCCTTTCGACTTGGTTACATTTTAAAATTTTAGTTGAAACTTTTGAAAGAATTTTAATTTTTACGATAAGTAACCTTTTAAATGTTTTGGCCACCGATTCCAAATTCCACTTTTATTTCATATAACCTTTCATTTCTACTTTCAAGTTTCGAGGACGAAACTTTTTAAAAAGATGGAGTGATTGTAACACCCGCGAATTTCCATTTTGACATTTAAAATTTATTAAACCGTTTAATCACTTTATTATATATTTTTGAATTATTCAATTTAATTAATTTTATGTCAAACACGATTTTTATAAACGTATTATATAAAAGCTCGTTTATATAAAAATACGTACGATTAAGTTATATCTTTAAGGCATGATTTATATAATAATATAGGTATACGTATTTTGGTCGGATAATAATAGTGACAGTAATAATATTAGTTTCCGTCTCAAGTTAAAAATAAACTCGAGACATTAGTCCGTCTAGCTATAGACCGTCACATTTCACTTTGTATCTCCTTTAATCCGGACTAGTCAGAATTTGACAACACGCTCAACTACCTCTTACACTCTACTTTTAAATATCTTGTATATTATTATTATTATATATTATTATCTTTATTATTATATATTATTATTTTTTTTGTTTGTTGTGGACCGTGCAGTCTGTCATCCACATACTCCCTCTTTCCTTCTTCTCCTTCATTTTGAATGAACCACAGCACCAAGAACAAAAACAAAGTACACAGCACCATCACCATTTTTCGACCTCAAAATCCCAGCTTTCTCTCTCATTTCTCAGCCAAATTCGATAATTTTGGTACCATTCTTTTCCCCTTTCCTTCCTCTTCCTTTCAAGGTAAGAAAGTTATGATTTTGTGGTGATTTCAGTTTGACCCGCCTCATAAAAGTTCCGATTTTTAGCTCATTTATTTCGTTTTCCTCCTTCTAGTTAAAGAAACCGAAGACCCGCACGGAGGCTCGTACTCTTTTGACGTTTTCCTCGGAGATTTGAAGGGCAAAAAGGTAACGGTGATAGGTTACTCGACAAAAACGTCGAAATTCCGTCCTATGTGTCGTTTTATGTGTCCTTGTTTCATAAAGTTCGGTTCTTTACACTTTTCCTCATTTGTACGCTCAATTTTATCCCGTCCTTTCTGTCTTTATGCTCGGATTCGCTGGTTGTATTTATGAATCGTGCTAAATTTCCGTCTTAAAATGACGTCTAAAACGGGCTGTTTTACATGGGTTTTGAGCATGGTTAAGATAAGCATAGAGGGTGTTACTCACGTTTTAAGTTCTGTCTTGCCCCCATCTCACTTCTGTCTTATTTTCCGTCTGAAAATTGTGTCAAATTGGGACTGTTTTGACTCGGTTTAGGACTGCTTGAGCTCTGTTTTGGTATAGTGACTAGTACTGCTCATTCTTCTGCTTTTGGAGACGGTTTTGTATAGTTTTCAGGACTGTATTTGAGGTAGTTTGTGTAGGTATATGGGGATTGTTTTGGTACCGATTTTGCGACCTGACTGTTTGGGACAGTTGAAATGAAGGTCGTATGGACTGTTTTGGGACGGGTACGTGGGGTGTTTGAGGCCTGTGTTGGCTCGGTTTTGGAGCCGGGTTGCAGTTGCCGTTTGGCGATCGTGGTAGGGTTGCGAGTGGACTGTTTTGGACAAATCGAAAATGATGATCGTTTGGGTTTGTAATAACAGTGAACAGTGAGTGTTATGCTAAGTATAGTATCATGTTAACTCACTGCTATTAACCTTTTATAGCTACATTTGGGTTAATGAGTTTGGTGGAGGATTTAGAATCATTGTAGTCGGGATGGCGGTGCCGGCCAATAAATTATTGTGCCATAACTCGTATCACATTATCGGCCACGACTGCGATTGCGTACTCTACTTAATTAGTCTTCTAGAAAATAATCCTTTGAGTCGTGTCATAGTTCGTTTGCCGTAATTTGGTCATTTGAAATATTTAAATCTCGTCTCGTGTTTTATATCACGTAATCCGTTAAGTATCGTTCTTTTACATGTTTGTTTTGTTGGACTCATTTGTTTAGTTTATTGGGCTCAATTGATTTTAATTGTTGGGCTTTATGTGAGTAAATGGTTGAACATCTTGTGACTAAACTTTTGGGTTGTACATGATTAAATGTTTGGGCTTGTTGTATGCCACTTATTGGATTCTATATAAATCTTATGTTGGTCTTCACATGATTTTGGTGTTAGGTCTAATAGGTTCCATTTGATGGGTCATGTATAGTTTGTGTTTTGGGCTAGTAAATGAGTCACTTGATTATGTCACATTTTATAACGTAAGTTATTCATTATCGCTTATTATATTTTATTTAACCGGCATGTTAAATTGTAAAGTGGAACATTTGGTAATATGTCAAGTATGAGATATTTATTAATTTTATACAAGTATGAAAGATTTATTATAAATATTTATTTGGTTGAGTCGTATTCTTGTGAGAATGTCATAATGCTATCTTACACGCTTGATATATCTTTACGCCTTACTTGTGCCGTTCTGCCAAGTATTGGTTTACGCCGCTCTCGTGCCGTTCTGCCGGGAGTTGGTTGATTTATGTTTACCCGCCCCTTTCGGACTGTTCTGCCGATTGTGGGTTAGCTCATATCGTATTCTGGTGACAATGCCTTTATGCTATACATTTTGCTTGACTTGTCTTTACGCCCCTTTCGGACTGTCCTGCCGATTGTGGGTTTAGCTCATATTTTCCGTCTCTTTCGGACTGTTCTGCCGATTGTGGGTTCTCGACTTCCGTTCTGTCGATCGAGTCTTGGATGCGGACTGTTCTGCCGCATGTCGAATCGGGGACCGTTCTGCCCCGAGAGTCTGGCCAGATTTAGACTAGGACTGAGTCTTGGGAGTACCATTGTCGTCCTACCAGGGGAATTATATATTTATATATGAGTAGTAAAGGTCTTGCTTGGTTATAGATATCGGTATTTGTCTTTCAAGGTAAGAGTCATGCCTTGTGTTGTTTGTCTTGGTCCTATCGGATACTAGGGGTGAGCTATAAGCCCTCTAGTTATGATATGATCGTCGGGATTGATGATCCCATCCGTTCTTATGGTGAGATGCAAGCCATAAGTATGAATGTGACATTAGTAGCCACGTCCCGTACAATGTTTGCTAAGTGGTTTTCCAAATAATGACTACAATTTCTATTCTTGTAAATTGCATTGGTTGATCCCTTACTTAACTGTTTCGCATGATTCAGATTGTAATCTCATATCCATGTTGAGTTTCTTGAAATGCGTGCTTTTGTATAAATGACCGTATTCTTGTCTTTCATATTACTTAATTGTCTCACATGATTAGTTGAATCTCCATTATGCTAATATTGATCTATCATATTCCATCTCATTTAATTGCCATGATTAAATATAAACTTGATATTCATATCTTTTGTAAGTATCTTACATGACTTACCTGTTTTAGTTCTTTGTTATGTTCGTTTCGACATTTTGTGGCTGGGAGAACCTTGAGTTACTCCCACCGACTGTGGGCGTTCATGTTTACATGAATGACAGGTAATAGTTGGTGCATTCATGGGGTGAAGACATGTGTGAGCTAGCGAGCATTTGGCCTTGTAGTCCGATTATTAGGATTTCTTAGACTCACCTTTTATTGTATTGTCATTCGAGGGATATATTTTCCCTCACCTTGGCTATCACGTTTGTATAATTTAATCTTTATTTCCACATTCTTTATTTATGTTTTGAATTTTAATGAACCCGCGCTTTAAATTTGAAAAGTTTTCAAAAATCTCCTAAATTCCGCTTGAATTTATAAGTTATGTTTTCCGCGTTATCGCGGGGTGTCACAAAAGTAGCATATTTAGGGCATTTCGTAGCATAAAACTACGATAAAAGCATAGAAATACGTGCATAAAATAGGCTAAAAAGACTATATAAAATGCACGTATCAAATCTCCCCAAACCAAACCTTTACTCGTCCTCGAGTAAACTAAATGCAAACTAATAGAACGGAAAAGATAACTCAGAGCTAGCTACAAATGCCCGCTTAAACCAATTTAATGAGAGCAAACTAACACTTATAGCAAACAGTCAAATGCAAACGAGTTGTAAGATGTTTATAATAAAGCTGAACCGTCGACCTTGCAAGACCTTTAATATTGGACTCTCACGGGTCACTCTTCTCTCATGAAGCAAAGGGTGAACATATATATGTAAGAGAGAAAGAAAAATAGTCACTCACCTAGACTACGACCCACATAAACATGCATGCAACTAACATGATAGACAATTCTAGCTACCGTACATACATTCCAACCAGACAAGGTCTTGTCACAGCCGAGGGCTTACAAAAATATGGTAAAGTGAGGTAATGGGTAAGAAAAGGCAAAACATTTATGGGAATGTGGAGGTATAGGTGATCAAGCTAGTACCTAAACAGAACCATATAACAACATCCATTTCCAACTCGATTATGAATTAAACACAATGCCCTTCATTTGGCATAAAACTCACCAAACCGAACTGAAGATACTCCTCAATAAATATAGATAAAGCATAGGAGTGAAACCGTCAACCAATCAACATCTTTTTTTTTTCTTTTTTCTTTTTTTTCATTCTTCCTTCGGTTTCTTCTTTTCTTTTCTTTTTCCAAAGTCCTTTTTTTCTTTTTTTTTTTCTTTTTCACGTCTTTTTTTCTTTTCACGTTTTTTTTTCATCCTCCCTTTCCTCATAGAATACCAACTCCGAATCAACAGAATACGAGCCAAACTTGATACAATAGACAATATACCGTAGAACAATCTAAACTAGCTTGACAAGGCATGCTAAATTTGGGATGTAGCTAAGGGTCAACAGGCAAATTTGGCTAATGTGGAGTTAAATGGGTAAAAATGAAAGAAAGGGAAATTGTAAGCACCTCCCTGCATGTGACACCAACCACTAACCCGAATGTATGCAATTGACAAGAAATCGAATTTCATGAATGTGCAAAAGTAATAAACATGTTATGCAAGGAGGTACTACTCACAATCCTACATGAAACCGGTCATAAATGACACCAGTTTATAAGGCTCTAATCCTTAGAAATTATAAGTAGGTTGCCAAAATTTCAGGTCAAGTCTATTCGTTCAGCTAAATTAAACATTAACTCGTAGATATGCAATAAGACAAAGCTAAAAGGAAAAATAGTTTATTGCAAGGCTTAAGCAAAAAGACAAATTACAGTGCAATTTCATCACTAAAATCCACCGTTCCGACTCAACCTATAAGCAAAAATAAACGTGAATCTTTTGAATTTTTTCTAATTTTTGAAATTTTCAAATTTTTATGAGATTTTGAATTTTAATAAGAATAAACAACAATGCAAACGGAAATTAAACGTGACAACAGGAATGCAATAAAAACAAGATGCCGACACAGATATGGATGCATAACCTCCCCAAACCAAACCGTACAATGCCCCCATTGTACCAAAACATGGAAGGGAAATGCAAAATAAAAGAGAAAGAGAGTAAATGCGGAAAACTTACAAGATTGCGCGAATAAGGGACCTCCCCAAACCGACCATGAACATGGGAGGTTGCTAAAGGCCCGGAAAACAGTCTCAGGAAGCTAATCCAAGTCAAAAACACTCGATAGCAGTCGAACAGTGGTCGATCGAGTGAACTGGGCGTCTAAAGCTGCTCGATCGAGAAGAATAGCAGTCGATCGAGTAGTTCTCTCTTTGCAGGTGCTCGATCGAGTAAAATAATCACTCGATCGAGTGGATGTAGTAGCAAAAGTGCTCGATCGAGTACAAAAAGTATTGGATCGAGTGATCTTCAGTGTGTTCCTGCAATACGCAAATAAAAAACAGCCCGCAAACTAACAAAAACACGCATACCGAGATAGTCTATGGTATGAAAACCATTTATTACAACTGAAATAAAATAAAAAAGCAAAATAAAAACTCCGGGTTGCCTCCCGGGTAGCGCTAGCTTCAGTCAGGTCCCAGCTCGACCTTCTTTTCTTCGAGGCTCTCTAATTGGTCATAATCAAAACAGCTCAAAGCGCGCGACATTAAATCATAAATCTGCGCATGTGCTACACAGAAATGTAAGTAGCACCAAAGTGGAATACAAGCATAGGAAATAAAAGTATATAAACATTTAAGTCTAACAAATTTCCTATGAGAGCTCCTAAATTTATCCACAAAATATAGGAGCGTGGGAGCAGTAGACGATAAATTGGGGTCCCGTTTCAGATTAACGAAATTAAAATGATAAGGACGGTGAAAAATCGTTAAATTATACGACCTACTGGGAGGGAGCAAAGCATTAGAACGCGCAGCATAAATTAAACGAGGCAATTTACTATTTAAACAAACAATAAACAAATTATCGTTTACTACCTCGGGTTGGTTGCTCTCAACGATGGAATCATAGATAAAAGAATTTATTACCTCTTCCGTGCTAGGAGCAATTACCGACTCAGCTGCTTCTTCGTCAACCTCCTCAATGGATTTTATCCCGTAAATCTCAGCCTCAAGTGCATCCAACTTGGCCTTGAAAAGGGGTGATTCACCGTAACCATTATCATCATCAAAATCGTCATCTAGAACGAACCCAAGTGACGAATCAAAGCTCCCACTGGCTAACTCACTCGATCGAGCAGAATTATCACTCGATCGAGTACTTTCCTCCTGCATTTCACTCGATCGAGTAGAAATATCACTCGATCGAGAACTTTCTTCTGGAAATTCACTCGATCGACTAAAATAAGCCACTCGATCGAGTGATTCTTCCTGTACAGCGCTGAAATCCTCGCGTAGACTATTGAAATATGATAGAAATTCCCCAAAGCCTGAACTCGAGGAGCTCGTCAGTTCCTGCCATGCAAAGGGCTGCATTGTGCTCAGCAGAACCACACCTCCCGCAGTAAATGACCTGCTGCGCCATATAATGGGACATAGGTGATGGGTCAAAGGTACTCAAGCCTTCCCTTTGACGATCTTTCACCTAGAACTGTCTAGGTAGTACCTGTAAGGCCTATCAAAATAGCACTAAAGAAAAAGATTAGAACTGCCTCAAGGGAAAAATCCCCTGAGGCTAAAAACAGACAAAATTAAACAAATAAATAAATAGTTGCCTCCCCGGCAACGGCGCTAAAATTTGATACTGTCGTTTCGTACCAAAAATAAATACCTAAATTACTACCAACAGAAGTTAGCGGTAAGTAGGGTCGATCTCCACAGGGAGGCGGTTTACTATCTACTTGTCTATTATATCTGTCTAATGTCACAGTTGGGGGTTTGAAGTGTTTTGACTAAACTAATGAGGCTAAAGGCAAGAAAGATAAAGGCAAGAGAAATTAACAATAAGAGAGGGGAACTAGGATTTCGGGTCATCAATGAACGCGCTTAATCACGATTAAGGTCCGATCGGTCGATGTGTCGGTCTAAGGGGTAATGAATATCTCCTCTCGGTCTCAATTCACCCTAAAATGCTATTAGCTTAACTTTCGCCCTCACTAAAGCATCTTATTGTTCACTGCGGGTCTCACCTATTCCAACCTTTCGGTCCAGGTCAAGGGTTACCAAAATTAAAAGGCTAATTGCTTCGAATCAACTAGCAAGATACAGTTAAGGGCAGTTTAACAACAAAGACAACAACAGCAACGGCAGATCTAATAGCCATATTAGCAATTAACATTCATTCATTGACTACCCTAATCCTAGCAAGAGAATTAGCTAGACATAAATGAAAGAGCAAGAATAAGGGTAGGGGGAATAATAAACATTAAACTAAAATAAGGAGAAATGGGAGAGAATAGAGTTACAGTAGAAATAGATCCGGAAAATAGAAAGTAACATTCAACAGTGGAAAAGTAACGTGCGGTCCAGAAACCCAGAGAGTGAGAGAGATTACAATGATGTCCTACCTTCCTATTTATAAGAAAATAGGAATTATTTAACCTAATGACGGAAATAAAACTAAAAAGCCCAAGCCCGTAGGATAAACCACTCGATCGAGTGGTTTAGAACCACTCGATCGAGTGGTTTAGAACCACTCGATCGAGTGGTTTAGAACCACTCGATCGAGCAATTCAGAGCTCAGACCGTTCGATCGACCAAACAAAGTGCTCGATCGACTAAACACTAATATGGAACTGGTCGATCGACCATATAATCTACTCGATCGATTGTTTGTTTGACCTAAAACCACTCGATCGACCAATTAAGTACTCGATCGAGTGAATCTTGACTTCAGCAGCTCATTAATCTCGTTAGTTTGACTTTGACTTGTCCTTTTAGCTCCCGAAACATCTTCACGCATCCCAAGACAGCAATAATTCCGCTTTAAATTCACTCTTACTCCAAATGCATGCAAAACGGACGATAAATGGCTCGATTTCACTACTTTCTGGTTCATTCCTGCAAATTAGACAAAATACACCAAAGTAGCATATTCGGGGAATTTCGTAGCATAAAACTACGATAAAAGCATAGAAATACGTGCATAAAATAGGCTAAAAAGACTATATAAAATGCATGTATCATCTTTTACATGATTGAGTGATGAAATTGAGTAGTATATGTTGTATATATCATGTGGGAAGTTGAATTTTGTGATTTTCACCTCGAAATTTGCCTTAAAACACCGTCTTAAAAGTGCCCCAAATTGAAATTCGTTTTCTATGATTGGAATTTTGTGTTGAATATGACTATGTGTTAAGGGTTAAACCTTTGAAGTAGTAGTAGTGATGTTAATTCATGCTAAGTATGACAAAATTGTTACAGCTGTAAACACCGTCTGATGACAAGAATTGAGAAGTCTACTTATAGTTTGGATTGTCAGTCATAGTGTGTGCTTGATTACTCTTTTCTATGAGCATACAAGAATGTTTTACATGCTTTCAAGTATATATGTGGTTGTATTCGAGCCATGTGTTGAGAGTTGTAGTAGTTGAGTAATTCATGTTAATTATGCCAAAATTTTCACAACTGTAGAGACCGACTGAAATGCAACAAACTGAAATTCTATGTATCAATTGGGAAAAATTGTTGGTGATAGTGTGTACATGGATGGTTTATTCAATTCTTAATCTTTGTAAATTACATGCTTTGGTGCCTATGTGAGTGTACTTAAATTATATGCTGAAAAAGATGCCGAGACTAAACTTGGGAACCCGACAAAGTAAGAGGGGGAGGGCTTCTCAGCCCGAAGTTGGGGAGGGTAGCGGACCGAGTACCGCTTCGTCATACCGAGTACCCTTCGGTAGTCTTTGTGGACTACAAGCAGAGGGAGAGGTTTGTAGCTTTACAGGCCAGAAAGATGAGACCCACCCGTTGTGTGGACACCACACTTCTACAGGACCTGGGGATTGAGACGGATGTCCGTCATATTTTTGAGACCTTAGGATTCACTGGGTTGCACCGTTTGCGGAAACATTCCTATGCTTTTCTAACCTTGGAGTTCATGAGCTCGTTTAAATATGAGACGGCTGAGCAGTGTGTCCAGTTCCGTCTTATGAACACGAGTTTTGTTTTAACCATGGACCTCATTGCTTCTCACCTTGGGTTGGCGAAGCCTCCCAAGGGATCTCTCCGTGACATTCCAGCTAAGTGCGGGGTTTGTCGCCTTATGCCTTGCCTTACTGGGAAGTCAGCTCCCACCGCCAGCAACATGTTGATTAATGATGTGCAACATGTTACTTTGAGGATCTTTCTTCGTTCCATATCAAATCTTCTTTATGAGAGGTCTGATATGAGTAAGTTAAACTCTCACGAGTTATTGATTTTGATGGCTTATCTTAACCCGGAGCGGGCCGAGAAGGTGGTCTTTAATGCTCCCGCCATGGTTTATGCCAGCCTTGCTTTGATGGCTTCTTCTACCACTAGGTTCTTGAGTTGTGGTGCTTTTGCCACCCGGTTAGCTGAAAAGCTAACCTCCTTTGAGGCTTCCTCTGAGTACGTTCCCTTAGCCACCCTAGTGCCTACCCTGGACAGAGATTACTACCTCGACCTGAAATGGTTGACAACCTTGGCGGATGGTAGCCTAGCATGGAGGGTGTGGGGGTATGAGCTGGATGAGGATATCGGCTCCTGAGCACCTCCCACCGACTGAGCCTTTTGATGCGGTTGATTCTGATGAGGAGGAGGATGAGGATGCACCTCGGCCGACACAAACATACCTCATTGATGATACGATCCTTCAGGTTATGCCCAAGACAAAGAAGGGGAAGAATGTGAGAGCGGTGAAGGATAGACCCTGGTTGGGGAGAGGACCACGTCGGGTGAGGGAGAGGATGGCTGAGACCTGACCACAACCAGCAGCACCACCACAGCACCCATTTCCTTGCTATCCCTACCTTGATACCCCAGAGACACGTTTGAGCTACTTGGCAGAGAGAGTGTCCTCTACCTTGACACTCTAGAACATGCATGAGATGGCATATACTCAAGTTATTGGGACCAAGGGACCGCATCTAGTGTGGTGGAGCGGAGTTGGGGACTACAGCGGGGTTTTCCACTCTTACGGGGTGGACATGTCCGCGTGGGGGACACCACAGTCCTTTGCTTTTGGCGGTTTGACCCCATGGTATGAGAATCCAGAGGCTGGAGCAGGGGTTGATGCGGGTCTTGGGGCATCAGGAGCAGGCACCTCGGAAGGTGATGGAGCTGGGGATGAGATGATGGAGGAGCAGCAGCAGCAGGAGTGATACTCTTTTTCTTTCTCTTTGTTTATGGTTTTTGGTTGTGTTGGACGATAGTCTTTTTCGGTTCGTACTCCTCACATTTGGTTTGTATTGATGGCTATAAGGCCGTACTTACTAAGATTAAACTAGTTTGCTGGATTTTGGGGTCGGGTTGTCATCCCGACTCGCGCTTATGTGACGTTATATAATATATATATATATATATTGTGTTATGACAGGAGGATTCTGAAGAGTTTTGACCTGTGGCCACTCGACCGAGTGCCCTTCACTCGATCGAGTAGCTGCAGGTGTGACAGGGAAGGAGTATTCTGATCTGAGGCTACTCGATCGAGTAGCTAAGACACTCGATCGAGTAGGGCCAGTTCGATCGAGTACCTTATTTACTCGATCGAGTAGCACTGTTACAGGAACATTTCGTTAATTAAAATTGTTTTAATGGTTATATCATTGCATGTTTTGATGTTTAACATGGTTGTTGACGATTAGTAATATGTTTGGACCGTTAATTTGATATGTTAGAAGTCGTGTTTGGATTTTGAATGCGGATTCGTAATGAATAGTGTAAGTAGTAGTTGGTTCTTATTGCATTCATTTTACATCCTCAACATCTACTAGTTATATTTCACGGGATTCGCATATTCCCTTATATACAATTGATACGTACATGTATTCGTGTCTGTGGCTAATTATTCGAATAAAGTAGCAAATGATTTTATGAATTAATGTTTGTATGATTAATGAGTAACGTCCAAAAGGCATTATATGTATTGGATAAATGACAAGAGGTAAGTTCTTGTAATGTGGGTAATAATTCATTGGTGAACTTCGGGGACGAAGTTCCTTTTTGAGGGGAAGAGTAATGTCGCAAAATAAAAAGGTCGTTATTACAATCATTTTGTTATTTGTTTATAACGTTTTCTAGTATTTCTGTTATATTTCTAGTATGAAACTATAATTGTTTTCATTTGTTTGTTGTGTAATTGGTATGTTGAAGTAAAAGTTGAATAATGTGCTATGAAAAGACGGTCATAGAGAGAGAGTTATAATGTCATGCGTTGGAATAGAACCATTGGGTAACATAGTTGTGTTATGTGACATGTTTCGTGTTGATAGTCACGTACTAGTAAAAGTATAGACTCTTAGTACATGGTTAAGAGTAGGGAACAGCAGTGTAGTCGTTGGTTGTGTTAGTCCGAGTTGTGAGGTTGTTACTTCAAGTGGTAGGTTGTAGAAGTTGATCTATACGGTGTGTTAGACAGTTGATGATGATGACATGAGGGATAGTATTTCTGGGGAAGAGTGACCTATGTCGGAAGAGCGGTGTCATTGATCTGGTTTCCGTATCTGGTGTGTTGGGGAAGGGTGAGTTGAACTTCGGGGACGAAGTTCTTTTTAAGGGGGGAAGACAGTAATACCCGCCCTTTTAGGAACTCGTTGACCAGCATTGACTGGCCTTAGGAGCAGTAATAGTCCTTAGGAATACGTGCCAAAGTTATCTTGTGTCTTGAGTTGTGGGTGGTACTCGATAGAGTAGAGGCTACTCGATCGAGTAGCTCGGATACTCGATCGAGTAGGGGCCACTCGATCGAGTACGTTAGTTACTCGATCGAGTAGCGTCTTTTCATCGAGGGTTTATAATCGTGTTTTCCTAAAATCGCATATCATTTCTGCCTCTTTCTTCTAAACCTAGATGTCATCCCTTCCTCTTCCCTTCACCAAATACCTTCCATGGGAGCCTTTGAAGGTCCTTGTGCCATAGGAGTGCATAGCTTGAGTCGGGTAGTGGTCCTTTGCCAGATTTCCTCATGTAGGTATGTCGTCATCATCATTCGTGTCTTTGTGTTTTCAGTTAGGGTTAGAATGGTAGTGATAGATGATTGTATTGTGTGTATAGGTGTTGCTTGATTGCTGGGTCTTGAATGTGTGGACATGGAACCGTTGCAGTCGCTTAAAGGTATGTTCGCCTACTCAGTTTATGTGGTTGGTCTAGTGTGTCGATTGTTGTGTCGTGTTTGTGGTGTTGTTGTTGTTGTGCGTGTGTGTGGTAGAGTATATGCGATAATCGATTGGTGTATACAGGTTGTAGGTTGTTGTTGTTTTGCAGCTGTCTGTGATTGATTGTCTCTGGTTCTTGAGGTGCGTCCTCGGCTGAGTGGAGTCACTTGCGAGAGTGGCTTCACGCCCTAGTTTTGCCCATCGTAGAACCCGCCATGGGAGGGGATGTGCACATTAATGGGACGGGGTTATCGCTCGATATGATGAGCGGGGCTTAGGTGGGAACGGCTGCAGTCCCCCACTGGCAGGGCTGGTCCAGTGGACGGTCGGTGACGGAGATTGATTAGAGTGGTTGTGACTTTGGGCGTGCTTGGTTGTGGTTGTTATAGTTGGTTATGTTTGCCGTATCTTATCTCGGTTACTAATCTTGTGTCGTTTGTCTTGTTTGTTTTGTTGTGTCTGCCATGATCCCTTATGGTGAGCAGTCAGTCTTAGCAGGTGTTGTCTTGGATGATTGCTGGAGTCCGGGCTAGGATGAGTCCTCACGAGTTATGACAGGAAGTAGGATATAGTGATGAGTTGTATCTTTCTTTTAACTGTTTGGTTGTAACGCTTGTAAAACAGTTTGAAGTTCTTATATTGACCTCTGATGATTACTTTTTTGGGGCAATCGAGATGGTGATGTCCTTATATGCTAGGGAAGGTCTTAGTAAGGCTCCTTGGTATATGGGGGTATCACACTCACATTCCCAAAAACGTTTTGCCTTTTCTTACCCATTGCCTCACTTTTCCATACTTTTGTAAGCCCTCGGCTGTGACGAGACCTTGTTTGGTTGGAATGTATGTGTACGGTAGCTAGAATTGTCTATCATATTAGTTGCAGGCATGTTTATGTGGGTCGTAGTTTAGGTGAGCGACTATTTTTCTTCCCCTCTTACATTTAATTGTTTATCCTTTGCTTCATGAGAGAAGAGTGACCCATGAGAGTCCATCATTAAAGGTCTTGCAAGGTCGACAGTTCAGCTCTATTATAAACATCTTACAACTCATTTGCATTTGACAGTTTTTGCTATAAGTGTTAGTTTGCTGCATTAAATTGGTTTAAGTGGACGATTTGTAGCTAGCTCCGAGTTTTCTTTTCTGGTCCATTAGTTTTGCATACAGTTTTCTTGGGGACAAGCAAAGA